>NW_028119187.1:0-23059 GCF_965119305.1 Pelophylax lessonae | reverse complement strand
GGCTTTTGCTTTTCCCTTGGCATTCTTTTTCTTTCTTTTTGGGAGGTGCCATCTTGGCATGGCCAAGCTCAAAGGAGTCGAGGGTGGCATTGGTGATCGCCTACGGCCACATCACCCTGAACACGCCCGATCTCGTCTGATCTCGGAAGCTAAGCAGGGTCGGGCCTGGTTAGTACCTGGATGGGAGACCGCCTGGGATTACCAGGTGCTGTAGGCTTTTGCTTTTCCCTTGGCATTCTTTTTCTTTCTTTTTGGGAGGTGCCATCTTGGCATGGCCAAGCTCAAAGGAGTCGAGGGTGGCATTGGTGATCGCCTACGGCCACATCACCCTGAACACGCCCGATCTCGTCTGATCTCGGAAGCTAAGCAGGGTCGGGCCTGGTTAGTACCTGGATGGGAGACCGCCTGGGAATACCAGGTGCTGTAGGCTTTTGCTTTTCCCTTGGCATTCTTTTTCTTTCTTTTTGGGAGGTGCCATCTTGGCATGGCCAAGCTCAAAGGAGTCGAGGGTGGCATTGGTGATCGCCTACGGCCACATCACCCTGAACACGCCCGATCTCGTCTGATCTCGGAAGCTAAGCAGGGTCGGGCCTGGTTAGTACCTGGATGGGAGACCGCCTGGGAATACCAGGTGCTGTAGGCTTTTGCTTTTCCCTTGGCATTCTTTTTCTTTCTTTTTGGGAGGTGCCATCTTGGCATGGCCAAGCTCAAAGGAGTCGAGGGTGGCATTGGTGATCGCCTACGGCCACATCACCCTGAACACGCCCGATCTCGTCTGATCTCGGAAGCTAAGCAGGGTCGGGCCTGGTTAGTACCTGGATGGGAGACCGCCTGGGAATACCAGGTGCTGTAGGCTTTTGCTTTTCCCTTGGCATTCTTTTTCTTTCTTTTTGGGAGGTGCCATCTTGGCATGGCCAAGCTCAAAGGAGTCGAGGGTGGCATTGGTGATCGCCTACGGCCACATCACCCTGAACACGCCCGATCTCGTCTGATCTCGGAAGCTAAGCAGGGTCGGGCCTGGTTAGTACCTGGATGGGAGACCGCCTGGGAATACCAGGTGCTGTAGGCTTTTGCTTTTCCCTTGGCATTCTTTTTCTTTCTTTTTGGGAGGTGCCATCTTGGCATGGCCAAGCTCAAAGGAGTCGAGGGTGGCATTGGTGATCGCCTACGGCCACATCACCCTGAACACGCCCGATCTCGTCTGATCTCGGAAGCTAAGCAGGGTCGGGCCTGGTTAGTACCTGGATGGGAGACCGCCTGGGAATACCAGGTGCTGTAGGCTTTTGCTTTTCCCTTGGCATTCTTTTTCTTTCTTTTTGGGAGGTGCCATCTTGGCATGGCCAAGCTCAAAGGAGTCGAGGGTGGCATTGGTGATCGCCTACGGCCACATCACCCTGAACACGCCCGATCTCGTCTGATCTCGGAAGCTAAGCAGGGTCGGGCCTGGTTAGTACCTGGATGGGAGACCGCCTGGGAATACCAGGTGCTGTAGGCTTTTGCTTTTCCCTTGGCATTCTTTTTCTTTCTTTTTGGGAGGTGCCATCTTGGCATGGCCAAGCTCAAAGAGTCGAGGGTGGCATTGGTGATCGCCTACGGCCACATCACCCTGAACACGCCCGATCTCGTCTGATCTCGGAAGCTAAGCAGGGTCGGGCCTGGTTAGTACCTGGATGGGAGACCGCCTGGGAATACCAGGTGCTGTAGGCTTTTGCTTTTCCCTTGGCATTCTTTTTCTTTCTTTTTGGGAGGTGCCATCTTGGCATGGCCAAGCTCAAAGGAGTCGAGGGTGGCATTGGTGATCGCCTACGGCCACATCACCCTGAACACGCCCGATCTCGTCTGATCTCGGAAGCTAAGCAGGGTCGGGCCTGGTTAGTACCTGGATGGGAGACCGCCTGGGAATACCAGGTGCTGTAGGCTTTTGCTTTTCCCTTGGCATTCTTTTTCTTTCTTTTTGGGAGGTGCCATCTTGGCATGGCCAAGCTCAAAGGAGTCGAGGGTGGCATTGGTGATCGCCTACGGCCACATCACCCTGAACACGCCCGATCTCGTCTGATCTCGGAAGCTAAGCAGGGTCGGGCCTGGTTAGTACCTGGATGGGAGACCGCCTGGGAATACCAGGTGCTGTAGGCTTTTGCTTTTCCCTTGGCATTCTTTTTCTTTCTTTTTGGGAGGTGCCATCTTGGCATGGCCAAGCTCAAAGGAGTCGAGGGTGGCATTGGTGATCGCCTACGGCCACATCACCCTGAACACGCCCGATCTCGTCTGATCTCGGAAGCTAAGCAGGGTCGGGCCTGGTTAGTACCTGGATGGGAGACCGCCTGGGAATACCAGGTGCTGTAGGCTTTTGCTTTTCCCTTGGCATTCTTTTTCTTTCTTTTTGGGAGGTGCCATCTTGGCATGGCCAAGCTCAAAGGAGTCGAGGGTGGCATTGGTGATCGCCTACGGCCACATCACCCTGAACACGCCCGATCTCGTCTGATCTCGGAAGCTAAGCAGGGTCGGGCCTGGTTAGTACCTGGATGGGAGACCGCCTGGGAATACCAGGTGCTGTAGGCTTTTGCTTTTCCCTTGGCATTCTTTTTCTTTCTTTTTGGGAGGTGCCATCTTGGCATGGCCAAGCTCAAAGGAGTCGAGGGTGGCATTGGTGATCGCCTACGGCCACATCACCCTGAACACGCCCGATCTCGTCTGATCTCGGAAGCTAAGCAGGGTCGGGCCTGGTTAGTACCTGGATGGGAGACCGCCTGGGAATACCAGGTGCTGTAGGCTTTTGCTTTTCCCTTGGCATTCTTTTTCTTTCTTTTTGGGAGGTGCCATCTTGGCATGGCCAAGCTCAAAGGAGTCGAGGGTGGCATTGGTGATCGCCTACGGCCACATCACCCTGAACACGCCCGATCTCGTCTGATCTCGGAAGCTAAGCAGGGTCGGGCCTGGTTAGTACCTGGATGGGAGACCGCCTGGGAATACCAGGTGCTGTAGGCTTTTGCTTTTCCCTTGGCATTCTTTTTCTTTCTTTTTGGGAGGTGCCATCTTGGCATGGCCAAGCTCAAAGGAGTCGAGGGTGGCATTGGTGATCGCCTACGGCCACATCACCCTGAACACGCCCGATCTCGTCTGATCTCGGAAGCTAAGCAGGGTCGGGCCTGGTTAGTACCTGGATGGGAGACCGCCTGGGAATACCAGGTGCTGTAGGCTTTTGCTTTTCCCTTGGCATTCTTTTTCTTTCTTTTTGGGAGGTGCCATCTTGGCATGGCCAAGCTCAAAGGAGTCGAGGGTGGCATTGGTGATCGCCTACGGCCACATCACCCTGAACACGCCCGATCTCGTCTGATCTCGGAAGCTAAGCAGGGTCGGGCCTGGTTAGTACCTGGATGGGAGACCGCCTGGGAATACCAGGTGCTGTAGGCTTTTGCTTTTCCCTTGGCATTCTTTTTCTTTCTTTTTGGGAGGTGCCATCTTGGCATGGCCAAGCTCAAAGGAGTCGAGGGTGGCATTGGTGATCGCCTACGGCCACATCACCCTGAACACGCCCGATCTCGTCTGATCTCGGAAGCTAAGCAGGGTCGGGCCTGGTTAGTACCTGGATGGGAGACCGCCTGGGAATACCAGGTGCTGTAGGCTTTTGCTTTTCCCTTGGCATTCTTTTTCTTTCTTTTTGGGAGGTGCCATCTTGGCATGGCCAAGCTCAAAGGAGTCGAGGGTGGCATTGGTGATCGCCTACGGCCACATCACCCTGAACACGCCCGATCTCGTCTGATCTCGGAAGCTAAGCAGGGTCGGGCCTGGTTAGTACCTGGATGGGAGACCGCCTGGGAATACCAGGTGCTGTAGGCTTTTGCTTTTCCCTTGGCATTCTTTTTCTTTCTTTTTGGGAGGTGCCATCTTGGCATGGCCAAGCTCAAAGGAGTCGAGGGTGGCATTGGTGATCGCCTACGGCCACATCACCCTGAACACGCCCGATCTCGTCTGATCTCGGAAGCTAAGCAGGGTCGGGCCTGGTTAGTACCTGGATGGGAGACCGCCTGGGAATACCAGGTGCTGTAGGCTTTTGCTTTTCCCTTGGCATTCTTTTTCTTTCTTTTTGGGAGGTGCCATCTTGGCATGGCCAAGCTCAAAGGAGTCGAGGGTGGCATTGGTGATCGCCTACGGCCACATCACCCTGAACACGCCCGATCTCGTCTGATCTCGGAAGCTAAGCAGGGTCGGGCCTGGTTAGTACCTGGATGGGAGACCGCCTGGGAATACCAGGTGCTGTAGGCTTTTGCTTTTCCCTTGGCATTCTTTTTCTTTCTTTTTGGGAGGTGCCATCTTGGCATGGCCAAGCTCAAAGGAGTCGAGGGTGGCATTGGTGATCGCCTACGGCCACATCACCCTGAACACGCCCGATCTCGTCTGATCTCGGAAGCTAAGCAGGGTCGGGCCTGGTTAGTACCTGGATGGGAGACCGCCTGGGAATACCAGGTGCTGTAGGCTTTTGCTTTTCCCTTGGCATTCTTTTTCTTTCTTTTTGGGAGGTGCCATCTTGGCATGGCCAAGCTCAAAGGAGTCGAGGGTGGCATTGGTGATCGCCTACGGCCACATCACCCTGAACACGCCCGATCTCGTCTGATCTCGGAAGCTAAGCAGGGTCGGGCCTGGTTAGTACCTGGATGGGAGACCGCCTGGGAATACCAGGTGCTGTAGGCTTTTGCTTTTCCCTTGGCATTCTTTTTCTTTCTTTTTGGGAGGTGCCATCTTGGCATGGCCAAGCTCAAAGGAGTCGAGGGTGGCATTGGTGATCGCCTACGGCCACATCACCCTGAACACGCCCGATCTCGTCTGATCTCGGAAGCTAAGCAGGGTCGGGCCTGGTTAGTACCTGGATGGGAGACCGCCTGGGAATACCAGGTGCTGTAGGCTTTTGCTTTTCCCTTGGCATTCTTTTTCTTTCTTTTTGGGAGGTGCCATCTTGGCATGGCCAAGCTCAAAGGAGTCGAGGGTGGCATTGGTGATCGCCTACGGCCACATCACCCTGAACACGCCCGATCTCGTCTGATCTCGGAAGCTAAGCAGGGTCGGGCCTGGTTAGTACCTGGATGGGAGACCGCCTGGGAATACCAGGTGCTGTAGGCTTTTGCTTTTCCCTTGGCATTCTTTTTCTTTCTTTTTGGGAGGTGCCATCTTGGCATGGCCAAGCTCAAAGGAGTCGAGGGTGGCATTGGTGATCGCCTACGGCCACATCACCCTGAACACGCCCGATCTCGTCTGATCTCGGAAGCTAAGCAGGGTCGGGCCTGGTTAGTACCTGGATGGGAGACCGCCTGGGAATACCAGGTGCTGTAGGCTTTTGCTTTTCCCTTGGCATTCTTTTTCTTTCTTTTTGGGAGGTGCCATCTTGGCATGGCCAAGCTCAAAGGAGTCGAGGGTGGCATTGGTGATCGCCTACGGCCACATCACCCTGAACACGCCCGATCTCGTCTGATCTCGGAAGCTAAGCAGGGTCGGGCCTGGTTAGTACCTGGATGGGAGACCGCCTGGGAATACCAGGTGCTGTAGGCTTTTGCTTTTCCCTTGGCATTCTTTTTCTTTCTTTTTGGGAGGTGCCATCTTGGCATGGCCAAGCTCAAAGGAGTCGAGGGTGGCATTGGTGATCGCCTACGGCCACATCACCCTGAACACGCCCGATCTCGTCTGATCTCGGAAGCTAAGCAGGGTCGGGCCTGGTTAGTACCTGGATGGGAGACCGCCTGGGAATACCAGGTGCTGTAGGCTTTTGCTTTTCCCTTGGCATTCTTTTTCTTTCTTTTTGGGAGGTGCCATCTTGGCATGGCCAAGCTCAAAGGAGTCGAGGGTGGCATTGGTGATCGCCTACGGCCACATCACCCTGAACACGCCCGATCTCGTCTGATCTCGGAAGCTAAGCAGGGTCGGGCCTGGTTAGTACCTGGATGGGAGACCGCCTGGGAATACCAGGTGCTGTAGGCTTTTGCTTTTCCCTTGGCATTCTTTTTCTTTCTTTTTGGGAGGTGCCATCTTGGCATGGCCAAGCTCAAAGGAGTCGAGGGTGGCATTGGTGATCGCCTACGGCCACATCACCCTGAACACGCCCGATCTCGTCTGATCTCGGAAGCTAAGCAGGGTCGGGCCTGGTTAGTACCTGGATGGGAGACCGCCTGGGAATACCAGGTGCTGTAGGCTTTTGCTTTTCCCTTGGCATTCTTTTTCTTTCTTTTTGGGAGGTGCCATCTTGGCATGGCCAAGCTCAAAGGAGTCGAGGGTGGCATTGGTGATCGCCTACGGCCACATCACCCTGAACACGCCCGATCTCGTCTGATCTCGGAAGCTAAGCAGGGTCGGGCCTGGTTAGTACCTGGATGGGAGACCGCCTGGGAATACCAGGTGCTGTAGGCTTTTGCTTTTCCCTTGGCATTCTTTTTCTTTCTTTTTGGGAGGTGCCATCTTGGCATGGCCAAGCTCAAAGGAGTCGAGGGTGGCATTGGTGATCGCCTACGGCCACATCACCCTGAACACGCCCGATCTCGTCTGATCTCGGAAGCTAAGCAGGGTCGGGCCTGGTTAGTACCTGGATGGGAGACCGCCTGGGAATACCAGGTGCTGTAGGCTTTTGCTTTTCCCTTGGCATTCTTTTTCTTTCTTTTTGGGAGGTGCCATCTTGGCATGGCCAAGCTCAAAGGAGTCGAGGGTGGCATTGGTGATCGCCTACGGCCACATCACCCTGAACACGCCCGATCTCGTCTGATCTCGGAAGCTAAGCAGGGTCGGGCCTGGTTAGTACCTGGATGGGAGACCGCCTGGGAATACCAGGTGCTGTAGGCTTTTGCTTTTCCCTTGGCATTCTTTTTCTTTCTTTTTGGGAGGTGCCATCTTGGCATGGCCAAGCTCAAAGGAGTCGAGGGTGGCATTGGTGATCGCCTACGGCCACATCACCCTGAACACGCCCGATCTCGTCTGATCTCGGAAGCTAAGCAGGGTCGGGCCTGGTTAGTACCTGGATGGGAGACCGCCTGGGAATACCAGGTGCTGTAGGCTTTTGCTTTTCCCTTGGCATTCTTTTTCTTTCTTTTTGGGAGGTGCCATCTTGGCATGGCCAAGCTCAAAGGAGTCGAGGGTGGCATTGGTGATCGCCTACGGCCACATCACCCTGAACACGCCCGATCTCGTCTGATCTCGGAAGCTAAGCAGGGTCGGGCCTGGTTAGTACCTGGATGGGAGACCGCCTGGGAATACCAGGTGCTGTAGGCTTTTGCTTTTCCCTTGGCATTCTTTTTCTTTCTTTTTGGGAGGTGCCATCTTGGCATGGCCAAGCTCAAAGGAGTCGAGGGTGGCATTGGTGATCGCCTACGGCCACATCACCCTGAACACGCCCGATCTCGTCTGATCTCGGAAGCTAAGCAGGGTCGGGCCTGGTTAGTACCTGGATGGGAGACCGCCTGGGAATACCAGGTGCTGTAGGCTTTTGCTTTTCCCTTGGCATTCTTTTTCTTTCTTTTTGGGAGGTGCCATCTTGGCATGGCCAAGCTCAAAGGAGTCGAGGGTGGCATTGGTGATCGCCTACGGCCACATCACCCTGAACACGCCCGATCTCGTCTGATCTCGGAAGCTAAGCAGGGTCGGGCCTGGTTAGTACCTGGATGGGAGACCGCCTGGGAATACCAGGTGCTGTAGGCTTTTGCTTTTCCCTTGGCATTCTTTTTCTTTCTTTTTGGGAGGTGCCATCTTGGCATGGCCAAGCTCAAAGGAGTCGAGGGTGGCATTGGTGATCGCCTACGGCCACATCACCCTGAACACGCCCGATCTCGTCTGATCTCGGAAGCTAAGCAGGGTCGGGCCTGGTTAGTACCTGGATGGGAGACCGCCTGGGAATACCAGGTGCTGTAGGCTTTTGCTTTTCCCTTGGCATTCTTTTTCTTTCTTTTTGGGAGGTGCCATCTTGGCATGGCCAAGCTCAAAGGAGTCGAGGGTGGCATTGGTGATCGCCTACGGCCACATCACCCTGAACACGCCCGATCTCGTCTGATCTCGGAAGCTAAGCAGGGTCGGGCCTGGTTAGTACCTGGATGGGAGACCGCCTGGGAATACCAGGTGCTGTAGGCTTTTGCTTTTCCCTTGGCATTCTTTTTCTTTCTTTTTGGGAGGTGCCATCTTGGCATGGCCAAGCTCAAAGGAGTCGAGGGTGGCATTGGTGATCGCCTACGGCCACATCACCCTGAACACGCCCGATCTCGTCTGATCTCGGAAGCTAAGCAGGGTCGGGCCTGGTTAGTACCTGGATGGGAGACCGCCTGGGAATACCAGGTGCTGTAGGCTTTTGCTTTTCCCTTGGCATTCTTTTTCTTTCTTTTTGGGAGGTGCCATCTTGGCATGGCCAAGCTCAAAGGAGTCGAGGGTGGCATTGGTGATCGCCTACGGCCACATCACCCTGAACACGCCCGATCTCGTCTGATCTCGGAAGCTAAGCAGGGTCGGGCCTGGTTAGTACCTGGATGGGAGACCGCCTGGGAATACCAGGTGCTGTAGGCTTTTGCTTTTCCCTTGGCATTCTTTTTCTTTCTTTTTGGGAGGTGCCATCTTGGCATGGCCAAGCTCAAAGGAGTCGAGGGTGGCATTGGTGATCGCCTACGGCCACATCACCCTGAACACGCCCGATCTCGTCTGATCTCGGAAGCTAAGCAGGGTCGGGCCTGGTTAGTACCTGGATGGGAGACCGCCTGGGAATACCAGGTGCTGTAGGCTTTTGCTTTTCCCTTGGCATTCTTTTTCTTTCTTTTTGGGAGGTGCCATCTTGGCATGGCCAAGCTCAAAGGAGTCGAGGGTGGCATTGGTGATCGCCTACGGCCACATCACCCTGAACACGCCCGATCTCGTCTGATCTCGGAAGCTAAGCAGGGTCGGGCCTGGTTAGTACCTGGATGGGAGACCGCCTGGGAATACCAGGTGCTGTAGGCTTTTGCTTTTCCCTTGGCATTCTTTTTCTTTCTTTTTGGGAGGTGCCATCTTGGCATGGCCAAGCTCAAAGGAGTCGAGGGTGGCATTGGTGATCGCCTACGGCCACATCACCCTGAACACGCCCGATCTCGTCTGATCTCGGAAGCTAAGCAGGGTCGGGCCTGGTTAGTACCTGGATGGGAGACCGCCTGGGAATACCAGGTGCTGTAGGCTTTTGCTTTTCCCTTGGCATTCTTTTTCTTTCTTTTTGGGAGGTGCCATCTTGGCATGGCCAAGCTCAAAGGAGTCGAGGGTGGCATTGGTGATCGCCTACGGCCACATCACCCTGAACACGCCCGATCTCGTCTGATCTCGGAAGCTAAGCAGGGTCGGGCCTGGTTAGTACCTGGATGGGAGACCGCCTGGGAATACCAGGTGCTGTAGGCTTTTGCTTTTCCCTTGGCATTCTTTTTCTTTCTTTTTGGGAGGTGCCATCTTGGCATGGCCAAGCTCAAAGGAGTCGAGGGTGGCATTGGTGATCGCCTACGGCCACATCACCCTGAACACGCCCGATCTCGTCTGATCTCGGAAGCTAAGCAGGGTCGGGCCTGGTTAGTACCTGGATGGGAGACCGCCTGGGAATACCAGGTGCTGTAGGCTTTTGCTTTTCCCTTGGCATTCTTTTTCTTTCTTTTTGGGAGGTGCCATCTTGGCATGGCCAAGCTCAAAGGAGTCGAGGGTGGCATTGGTGATCGCCTACGGCCACATCACCCTGAACACGCCCGATCTCGTCTGATCTCGGAAGCTAAGCAGGGTCGGGCCTGGTTAGTACCTGGATGGGAGACCGCCTGGGAATACCAGGTGCTGTAGGCTTTTGCTTTTCCCTTGGCATTCTTTTTCTTTCTTTTTGGGAGGTGCCATCTTGGCATGGCCAAGCTCAAAGGAGTCGAGGGTGGCATTGGTGATCGCCTACGGCCACATCACCCTGAACACGCCCGATCTCGTCTGATCTCGGAAGCTAAGCAGGGTCGGGCCTGGTTAGTACCTGGATGGGAGACCGCCTGGGAATACCAGGTGCTGTAGGCTTTTGCTTTTCCCTTGGCATTCTTTTTCTTTCTTTTTGGGAGGTGCCATCTTGGCATGGCCAAGCTCAAAGGAGTCGAGGGTGGCATTGGTGATCGCCTACGGCCACATCACCCTGAACACGCCCGATCTCGTCTGATCTCGGAAGCTAAGCAGGGTCGGGCCTGGTTAGTACCTGGATGGGAGACCGCCTGGGAATACCAGGTGCTGTAGGCTTTTGCTTTTCCCTTGGCATTCTTTTTCTTTCTTTTTGGGAGGTGCCATCTTGGCATGGCCAAGCTCAAAGGAGTCGAGGGTGGCATTGGTGATCGCCTACGGCCACATCACCCTGAACACGCCCGATCTCGTCTGATCTCGGAAGCTAAGCAGGGTCGGGCCTGGTTAGTACCTGGATGGGAGACCGCCTGGGAATACCAGGTGCTGTAGGCTTTTGCTTTTCCCTTGGCATTCTTTTTCTTTCTTTTTGGGAGGTGCCATCTTGGCATGGCCAAGCTCAAAGGAGTCGAGGGTGGCATTGGTGATCGCCTACGGCCACATCACCCTGAACACGCCCGATCTCGTCTGATCTCGGAAGCTAAGCAGGGTCGGGCCTGGTTAGTACCTGGATGGGAGACCGCCTGGGAATACCAGGTGCTGTAGGCTTTTGCTTTTCCCTTGGCATTCTTTTTCTTTCTTTTTGGGAGGTGCCATCTTGGCATGGCCAAGCTCAAAGGAGTCGAGGGTGGCATTGGTGATCGCCTACGGCCACATCACCCTGAACACGCCCGATCTCGTCTGATCTCGGAAGCTAAGCAGGGTCGGGCCTGGTTAGTACCTGGATGGGAGACCGCCTGGGAATACCAGGTGCTGTAGGCTTTTGCTTTTCCCTTGGCATTCTTTTTCTTTCTTTTTGGGAGGTGCCATCTTGGCATGGCCAAGCTCAAAGGAGTCGAGGGTGGCATTGGTGATCGCCTACGGCCACATCACCCTGAACACGCCCGATCTCGTCTGATCTCGGAAGCTAAGCAGGGTCGGGCCTGGTTAGTACCTGGATGGGAGACCGCCTGGGAATACCAGGTGCTGTAGGCTTTTGCTTTTCCCTTGGCATTCTTTTTCTTTCTTTTTGGGAGGTGCCATCTTGGCATGGCCAAGCTCAAAGGAGTCGAGGGTGGCATTGGTGATCGCCTACGGCCACATCACCCTGAACACGCCCGATCTCGTCTGATCTCGGAAGCTAAGCAGGGTCGGGCCTGGTTAGTACCTGGATGGGAGACCGCCTGGGAATACCAGGTGCTGTAGGCTTTTGCTTTTCCCTTGGCATTCTTTTTCTTTCTTTTTGGGAGGTGCCATCTTGGCATGGCCAAGCTCAAAGGAGTCGAGGGTGGCATTGGTGATCGCCTACGGCCACATCACCCTGAACACGCCCGATCTCGTCTGATCTCGGAAGCTAAGCAGGGTCGGGCCTGGTTAGTACCTGGATGGGAGACCGCCTGGGAATACCAGGTGCTGTAGGCTTTTGCTTTTCCCTTGGCATTCTTTTTCTTTCTTTTTGGGAGGTGCCATCTTGGCATGGCCAAGCTCAAAGGAGTCGAGGGTGGCATTGGTGATCGCCTACGGCCACATCACCCTGAACACGCCCGATCTCGTCTGATCTCGGAAGCTAAGCAGGGTCGGGCCTGGTTAGTACCTGGATGGGAGACCGCCTGGGAATACCAGGTGCTGTAGGCTTTTGCTTTTCCCTTGGCATTCTTTTTCTTTCTTTTTGGGAGGTGCCATCTTGGCATGGCCAAGCTCAAAGGAGTCGAGGGTGGCATTGGTGATCGCCTACGGCCACATCACCCTGAACACGCCCGATCTCGTCTGATCTCGGAAGCTAAGCAGGGTCGGGCCTGGTTAGTACCTGGATGGGAGACCGCCTGGGAATACCAGGTGCTGTAGGCTTTTGCTTTTCCCTTGGCATTCTTTTTCTTTCTTTTTGGGAGGTGCCATCTTGGCATGGCCAAGCTCAAAGGAGTCGAGGGTGGCATTGGTGATCGCCTACGGCCACATCACCCTGAACACGCCCGATCTCGTCTGATCTCGGAAGCTAAGCAGGGTCGGGCCTGGTTAGTACCTGGATGGGAGACCGCCTGGGAATACCAGGTGCTGTAGGCTTTTGCTTTTCCCTTGGCATTCTTTTTCTTTCTTTTTGGGAGGTGCCATCTTGGCATGGCCAAGCTCAAAGGAGTCGAGGGTGGCATTGGTGATCGCCTACGGCCACATCACCCTGAACACGCCCGATCTCGTCTGATCTCGGAAGCTAAGCAGGGTCGGGCCTGGTTAGTACCTGGATGGGAGACCGCCTGGGAATACCAGGTGCTGTAGGCTTTTGCTTTTCCCTTGGCATTCTTTTTCTTTCTTTTTGGGAGGTGCCATCTTGGCATGGCCAAGCTCAAAGGAGTCGAGGGTGGCATTGGTGATCGCCTACGGCCACATCACCCTGAACACGCCCGATCTCGTCTGATCTCGGAAGCTAAGCAGGGTCGGGCCTGGTTAGTACCTGGATGGGAGACCGCCTGGGAATACCAGGTGCTGTAGGCTTTTGCTTTTCCCTTGGCATTCTTTTTCTTTCTTTTTGGGAGGTGCCATCTTGGCATGGCCAAGCTCAAAGGAGTCGAGGGTGGCATTGGTGATCGCCTACGGCCACATCACCCTGAACACGCCCGATCTCGTCTGATCTCGGAAGCTAAGCAGGGTCGGGCCTGGTTAGTACCTGGATGGGAGACCGCCTGGGAATACCAGGTGCTGTAGGCTTTTGCTTTTCCCTTGGCATTCTTTTTCTTTCTTTTTGGGAGGTGCCATCTTGGCATGGCCAAGCTCAAAGGAGTCGAGGGTGGCATTGGTGATCGCCTACGGCCACATCACCCTGAACACGCCCGATCTCGTCTGATCTCGGAAGCTAAGCAGGGTCGGGCCTGGTTAGTACCTGGATGGGAGACCGCCTGGGAATACCAGGTGCTGTAGGCTTTTGCTTTTCCCTTGGCATTCTTTTTCTTTCTTTTTGGGAGGTGCCATCTTGGCATGGCCAAGCTCAAAGGAGTCGAGGGTGGCATTGGTGATCGCCTACGGCCACATCACCCTGAACACGCCCGATCTCGTCTGATCTCGGAAGCTAAGCAGGGTCGGGCCTGGTTAGTACCTGGATGGGAGACCGCCTGGGAATACCAGGTGCTGTAGGCTTTTGCTTTTCCCTTGGCATTCTTTTTCTTTCTTTTTGGGAGGTGCCATCTTGGCATGGCCAAGCTCAAAGGAGTCGAGGGTGGCATTGGTGATCGCCTACGGCCACATCACCCTGAACACGCCCGATCTCGTCTGATCTCGGAAGCTAAGCAGGGTCGGGCCTGGTTAGTACCTGGATGGGAGACCGCCTGGGAATACCAGGTGCTGTAGGCTTTTGCTTTTCCCTTGGCATTCTTTTTCTTTCTTTTTGGGAGGTGCCATCTTGGCATGGCCAAGCTCAAAGGAGTCGAGGGTGGCATTGGTGATCGCCTACGGCCACATCACCCTGAACACGCCCGATCTCGTCTGATCTCGGAAGCTAAGCAGGGTCGGGCCTGGTTAGTACCTGGATGGGAGACCGCCTGGGAATACCAGGTGCTGTAGGCTTTTGCTTTTCCCTTGGCATTCTTTTTCTTTCTTTTTGGGAGGTGCCATCTTGGCATGGCCAAGCTCAAAGGAGTCGAGGGTGGCATTGGTGATCGCCTACGGCCACATCACCCTGAACACGCCCGATCTCGTCTGATCTCGGAAGCTAAGCAGGGTCGGGCCTGGTTAGTACCTGGATGGGAGACCGCCTGGGAATACCAGGTGCTGTAGGCTTTTGCTTTTCCCTTGGCATTCTTTTTCTTTCTTTTTGGGAGGTGCCATCTTGGCATGGCCAAGCTCAAAGGAGTCGAGGGTGGCATTGGTGATCGCCTACGGCCACATCACCCTGAACACGCCCGATCTCGTCTGATCTCGGAAGCTAAGCAGGGTCGGGCCTGGTTAGTACCTGGATGGGAGACCGCCTGGGAATACCAGGTGCTGTAGGCTTTTGCTTTTCCCTTGGCATTCTTTTTCTTTCTTTTTGGGAGGTGCCATCTTGGCATGGCCAAGCTCAAAGGAGTCGAGGGTGGCATTGGTGATCGCCTACGGCCACATCACCCTGAACACGCCCGATCTCGTCTGATCTCGGAAGCTAAGCAGGGTCGGGCCTGGTTAGTACCTGGATGGGAGACCGCCTGGGAATACCAGGTGCTGTAGGCTTTTGCTTTTCCCTTGGCATTCTTTTTCTTTCTTTTTGGGAGGTGCCATCTTGGCATGGCCAAGCTCAAAGGAGTCGAGGGTGGCATTGGTGATCGCCTACGGCCACATCACCCTGAACACGCCCGATCTCGTCTGATCTCGGAAGCTAAGCAGGGTCGGGCCTGGTTAGTACCTGGATGGGAGACCGCCTGGGAATACCAGGTGCTGTAGGCTTTTGCTTTTCCCTTGGCATTCTTTTTCTTTCTTTTTGGGAGGTGCCATCTTGGCATGGCCAAGCTCAAAGGAGTCGAGGGTGGCATTGGTGATCGCCTACGGCCGCATCACCCTGAACACGCCCGATCTCGTCTGATCTCGGAAGCTAAGCAGGGTCGGGCCTGGTTAGTACCTGGATGGGAGACCGCCTGGGAATACCAGGTGCTGTAGGCTTTTGCTTTTCCCTTGGCATTCTTTTTCTTTCTTTTTGGGAGGTGCCATCTTGGCATGGCCAAGCTCAAAGGAGTCGAGGGTGGCATTGGTGATCGCCTACGGCCACATCACCCTGAACACGCCCGATCTCGTCTGATCTCGGAAGCTAAGCAGGGTCGGGCCTGGTTAGTACCTGGATGGGAGACCGCCTGGGAATACCAGGTGCTGTAGGCTTTTGCTTTTCCCTTGGCATTCTTTTTCTTTCTTTTTGGGAGGTGCCATCTTGGCATGGCCAAGCTCAAAGGAGTCGAGGGTGGCATTGGTGATCGCCTACGGCCACATCACCCTGAACACGCCCGATCTCGTCTGATCTCGGAAGCTAAGCAGGGTCGGGCCTGGTTAGTACCTGGATGGGAGACCGCCTGGGAATACCAGGTGCTGTAGGCTTTTGCTTTTCCCTTGGCATTCTTTTTCTTTCTTTTTGGGAGGTGCCATCTTGGCATGGCCAAGCTCAAAGGAGTCGAGGGTGGCATTGGTGATCGCCTACGGCCACATCACCCTGAACACGCCCGATCTCGTCTGATCTCGGAAGCTAAGCAGGGTCGGGCCTGGTTAGTACCTGGATGGGAGACCGCCTGGGAATACCAGGTGCTGTAGGCTTTTGCTTTTCCCTTGGCATTCTTTTTCTTTCTTTTTGGGAGGTGCCATCTTGGCATGGCCAAGCTCAAAGGAGTCGAGGGTGGCATTGGTGATCGCCTACGGCCACATCACCCTGAACACGCCCGATCTCGTCTGATCTCGGAAGCTAAGCAGGGTCGGGCCTGGTTAGTACCTGGATGGGAGACCGCCTGGGAATACCAGGTGCTGTAGGCTTTTGCTTTTCCCTTGGCATTCTTTTTCTTTCTTTTTGGGAGGTGCCATCTTGGCATGGCCAAGCTCAAAGGAGTCGAGGGTGGCATTGGTGATCGCCTACGGCCACATCACCCTGAACACGCCCGATCTCGTCTGATCTCGGAAGCTAAGCAGGGTCGGGCCTGGTTAGTACCTGGATGGGAGACCGCCTGGGAATACCAGGTGCTGTAGGCTTTTGCTTTTCCCTTGGCATTCTTTTTCTTTCTTTTTGGGAGGTGCCATCTTGGCATGGCCAAGCTCAAAGGAGTCGAGGGTGGCATTGGTGATCGCCTACGGCCACATCACCCTGAACACGCCCGATCTCGTCTGATCTCGGAAGCTAAGCAGGGTCGGGCCTGGTTAGTACCTGGATGGGAGACCGCCTGGGAATACCAGGTGCTGTAGGCTTTTGCTTTTCCCTTGGCATTCTTTTTCTTTCTTTTTGGGAGGTGCCATCTTGGCATGGCCAAGCTCAAAGGAGTCGAGGGTGGCATTGGTGATCGCCTACGGCCACATCACCCTGAACACGCCCGATCTCGTCTGATCTCGGAAGCTAAGCAGGGTCGGGCCTGGTTAGTACCTGGATGGGAGACCGCCTGGGAATACCAGGTGCTGTAGGCTTTTGCTTTTCCCTTGGCATTCTTTTTCTTTCTTTTTGGGAGGTGCCATCTTGGCATGGCCAAGCTCAAAGGAGTCGAGGGTGGCATTGGTGATCGCCTACGGCCACATCACCCTGAACACGCCCGATCTCGTCTGATCTCGGAAGCTAAGCAGGGTCGGGCCTGGTTAGTACCTGGATGGGAGACCGCCTGGGAATACCAGGTGCTGTAGGCTTTTGCTTTTCCCTTGGCATTCTTTTTCTTTCTTTTTGGGAGGTGCCATCTTGGCATGGCCAAGCTCAAAGGAGTCGAGGGTGGCATTGGTGATCGCCTACGGCCACATCACCCTGAACACGCCCGATCTCGTCTGATCTCGGAAGCTAAGCAGGGTCGGGCCTGGTTAGTACCTGGATGGGAGACCGCCTGGGAATACCAGGTGCTGTAGGCTTTTGCTTTTCCCTTGGCATTCTTTTTCTTTCTTTTTGGGAGGTGCCATCTTGGCATGGCCAAGCTCAAAGGAGTCGAGGGTGGCATTGGTGATCGCCTACGGCCACATCACCCTGAACACGCCCGATCTCGTCTGATCTCGGAAGCTAAGCAGGGTCGGGCCTGGTTAGTACCTGGATGGGAGACCGCCTGGGAATACCAGGTGCTGTAGGCTTTTGCTTTTCCCTTGGCATTCTTTTTCTTTCTTTTTGGGAGGTGCCATCTTGGCATGGCCAAGCTCAAAGGAGTCGAGGGTGGCATTGGTGATCGCCTACGGCCACATCACCCTGAACACGCCCGATCTCGTCTGATCTCGGAAGCTAAGCAGGGTCGGGCCTGGTTAGTACCTGGATGGGAGACCGCCTGGGAATACCAGGTGCTGTAGGCTTTTGCTTTTCCCTTGGCATTCTTTTTCTTTCTTTTTGGGAGGTGCCATCTTGGCATGGCCAAGCTCAAAGGAGTCGAGGGTGGCATTGGTGATCGCCTACGGCCACATCACCCTGAACACGCCCGATCTCGTCTGATCTCGGAAGCTAAGCAGGGTCGGGCCTGGTTAGTACCTGGATGGGAGACCGCCTGGGAATACCAGGTGCTGTAGGCTTTTGCTTTTCCCTTGGCATTCTTTTTCTTTCTTTTTGGGAGGTGCCATCTTGGCATGGCCAAGCTCAAAGGAGTCGAGGGTGGCATTGGTGATCGCCTACGGCCACATCACCCTGAACACGCCCGATCTCGTCTGATCTCGGAAGCTAAGCAGGGTCGGGCCTGGTTAGTACCTGGATGGGAGACCGCCTGGGAATACCAGGTGCTGTAGGCTTTTGCTTTTCCCTTGGCATTCTTTTTCTTTCTTTTTGGGAGGTGCCATCTTGGCATGGCCAAGCTCAAAGGAGTCGAGGGTGGCATTGGTGATCGCCTACGGCCACATCACCCTGAACACGCCCGATCTCGTCTGATCTCGGAAGCTAAGCAGGGTCGGGCCTGGTTAGTACCTGGATGGGAGACCGCCTGGGAATACCAGGTGCTGTAGGCTTTTGCTTTTCCCTTGGCATTCTTTTTCTTTCTTTTTGGGAGGTGCCATCTTGGCATGGCCAAGCTCAAAGGAGTCGAGGGTGGCATTGGTGATCGCCTACGGCCACATCACCCTGAACACGCCCGATCTCGTCTGATCTCGGAAGCTAAGCAGGGTCGGGCCTGGTTAGTACCTGGATGGGAGACCGCCTGGGAATACCAGGTGCTGTAGGCTTTTGCTTTTCCCTTGGCATTCTTTTTCTTTCTTTTTGGGAGGTGCCATCTTGGCATGGCCAAGCTCAAAGGAGTCGAGGGTGGCATTGGTGATCGCCTACGGCCACATCACCCTGAACACGCCCGATCTCGTCTGATCTCGGAAGCTAAGCAGGGTCGGGCCTGGTTAGTACCTGGATGGGAGACCGCCTGGGAATACCAGGTGCTGTAGGCTTTTGCTTTTCCCTTGGCATTCTTTTTCTTTCTTTTTGGGAGGTGCCATCTTGGCATGGCCAAGCTCAAAGGAGTCGAGGGTGGCATTGGTGATCGCCTACGGCCACATCACCCTGAACACGCCCGATCTCGTCTGATCTCGGAAGCTAAGCAGGGTCGGGCCTGGTTAGTACCTGGATGGGAGACCGCCTGGGAATACCAGGTGCTGTAGGCTTTTGCTTTTCCCTTGGCATTCTTTTTCTTTCTTTTTGGGAGGTGCCATCTTGGCATGGCCAAGCTCAAAGGAGTCGAGGGTGGCATTGGTGATCGCCTACGGCCACATCACCCTGAACACGCCCGATCTCGTCTGATCTCGGAAGCTAAGCAGGGTCGGGCCTGGTTAGTACCTGGATGGGAGACCGCCTGGGAATACCAGGTGCTGTAGGCTTTTGCTTTTCCCTTGGCATTCTTTTTCTTTCTTTTTGGGAGGTGCCATCTTGGCATGGCCAAGCTCAAAGGAGTCGAGGGTGGCATTGGTGATCGCCTACGGCCACATCACCCTGAACACGCCCGATCTCGTCTGATCTCGGAAGCTAAGCAGGGTCGGGCCTGGTTAGTACCTGGATGGGAGACCGCCTGGGAATACCAGGTGCTGTAGGCTTTTGCTTTTCCCTTGGCATTCTTTTTCTTTCTTTTTGGGAGGTGCCATCTTGGCATGGCCAAGCTCAAAGGAGTCGAGGGTGGCATTGGTGATCGCCTACGGCCACATCACCCTGAACACGCCCGATCTCGTCTGATCTCGGAAGCTAAGCAGGGTCGGGCCTGGTTAGTACCTGGATGGGAGACCGCCTGGGAATACCAGGTGCTGTAGGCTTTTGCTTTTCCCTTGGCATTCTTTTTCTTTCTTTTTGGGAGGTGCCATCTTGGCATGGCCAAGCTCAAAGGAGTCGAGGGTGGCATTGGTGATCGCCTACGGCCACATCACCCTGAACACGCCCGATCTCGTCTGATCTCGGAAGCTAAGCAGGGTCGGGCCTGGTTAGTACCTGGATGGGAGACCGCCTGGGAATACCAGGTGCTGTAGGCTTTTGCTTTTCCCTTGGCATTCTTTTTCTTTCTTTTTGGGAGGTGCCATCTTGGCATGGCCAAGCTCAAAGGAGTCGAGGGTGGCATTGGTGATCGCCTACGGCCACATCACCCTGAACACGCCCGATCTCGTCTGATCTCGGAAGCTAAGCAGGGTCGGGCCTGGTTAGTACCTGGATGGGAGACCGCCTGGGAATACCAGGTGCTGTAGGCTTTTGCTTTTCCCTTGGCATTCTTTTTCTTTCTTTTTGGGAGGTGCCATCTTGGCATGGCCAAGCTCAAAGGAGTCGAGGGTGGCATTGGTGATCGCCTACGGCCACATCACCCTGAACACGCCCGATCTCGTCTGATCTCGGAAGCTAAGCAGGGTCGGGCCTGGTTAGTACCTGGATGGGAGACCGCCTGGGAATACCAGGTGCTGTAGGCTTTTGCTTTTCCCTTGGCATTCTTTTTCTTTCTTTTTGGGAGGTGCCATCTTGGCATGGCCAAGCTCAAAGGAGTCGAGGGTGGCATTGGTGATCGCCTACGGCCACATCACCCTGAACACGCCCGATCTCGTCTGATCTCGGAAGCTAAGCAGGGTCGGGCCTGGTTAGTACCTGGATGGGAGACCGCCTGGGAATACCAGGTGCTGTAGGCTTTTGCTTTTCCCTTGGCATTCTTTTTCTTTCTTTTTGGGAGGTGCCATCTTGGCATGGCCAAGCTCAAAGGAGTCGAGGGTGGCATTGGTGATCGCCTACGGCCACATCACCCTGAACACGCCCGATCTCGTCTGATCTCGGAAGCTAAGCAGGGTCGGGCCTGGTTAGTACCTGGATGGGAGACCGCCTGGGAATACCAGGTGCTGTAGGCTTTTGCTTTTCCCTTGGCATTCTTTTTCTTTCTTTTTGGGAGGTGCCATCTTGGCATGGCCAAGCTCAAAGGAGTCGAGGGTGGCATTGGTGATCGCCTACGGCCACATCACCCTGAACACGCCCGATCTCGTCTGATCTCGGAAGCTAAGCAGGGTCGGGCCTGGTTAGTACCTGGATGGGAGACCGCCTGGGAATACCAGGTGCTGTAGGCTTTTGCTTTTCCCTTGGCATTCTTTTTCTTTCTTTTTGGGAGGTGCCATCTTGGCATGGCCAAGCTCAAAGGAGTCGAGGGTGGCATTGGTGATCGCCTACGGCCACATCACCCTGAACACGCCCGATCTCGTCTGATCTCGGAAGCTAAGCAGGGTCGGGCCTGGTTAGTACCTGGATGGGAGACCGCCTGGGAATACCAGGTGCTGTAGGCTTTTGCTTTTCCCTTGGCATTCTTTTTCTTTCTTTTTGGGAGGTGCCATCTTGGCATGGCCAAGCTCAAAGGAGTCGAGGGTGGCATTGGTGATCGCCTACGGCCACATCACCCTGAACACGCCCGATCTCGTCTGATCTCGGAAGCTAAGCAGGGTCGGGCCTGGTTAGTACCTGGATGGGAGACCGCCTGGGAATACCAGGTGCTGTAGGCTTTTGCTTTTCCCTTGGCATTCTTTTTCTTTCTTTTTGGGAGGTGCCATCTTGGCATGGCCAAGCTCAAAGGAGTCGAGGGTGGCATTGGTGATCGCCTACGGCCACATCACCCTGAACACGCCCGATCTCGTCTGATCTCGGAAGCTAAGCAGGGTCGGGCCTGGTTAGTACCTGGATGGGAGACCGCCTGGGAATACCAGGTGCTGTAGGCTTTTGCTTTTCCCTTGGCATTCTTTTTCTTTCTTTTTGGGAGGTGCCATCTTGGCATGGCCAAGCTCAAAGGAGTCGAGGGTGGCATTGGTGATCGCCTACGGCCACATCACCCTGAACACGCCCGATCTCGTCTGATCTCGGAAGCTAAGCAGGGTCGGGCCTGGTTAGTACCTGGATGGGAGACCGCCTGGGAATACCAGGTGCTGTAGGCTTTTGCTTTTCCCTTGGCATTCTTTTTCTTTCTTTTTGGGAGGTGCCATCTTGGCATGGCCAAGCTCAAAGGAGTCGAGGGTGGCATTGGTGATCGCCTACGGCCACATCACCCTGAACACGCCCGATCTCGTCTGATCTCGGAAGCTAAGCAGGGTCGGGCCTGGTTAGTACCTGGATGGGAGACCGCCTGGGAATACCAGGTGCTGTAGGCTTTTGCTTTTCCCTTGGCATTCTTTTTCTTTCTTTTTGGGAGGTGCCATCTTGGCATGGCCAAGCTCAAAGGAGTCGAGGGTGGCATTGGTGATCGCCTACGGCCACATCACCCTGAACACGCCCGATCTCGTCTGATCTCGGAAGCTAAGCAGGGTCGGGCCTGGTTAGTACCTGGATGGGAGACCGCCTGGGAATACCAGGTGCTGTAGGCTTTTGCTTTTCCCTTGGCATTCTTTTTCTTTCTTTTTGGGAGGTGCCATCTTGGCATGGCCAAGCTCAAAGGAGTCGAGGGTGGCATTGGTGATCGCCTACGGCCACATCACCCTGAACACGCCCGATCTCGTCTGATCTCGGAAGCTAAGCAGGGTCGGGCCTGGTTAGTACCTGGATGGGAGACCGCCTGGGAATACCAGGTGCTGTAGGCTTTTGCTTTTCCCTTGGCATTCTTTTTCTTTCTTTTTGGGAGGTGCCATCTTGGCATGGCCAAGCTCAAAGGAGTCGAGGGTGGCATTGGTGATCGCCTACGGCCACATCACCCTGAACACGCCCGATCTCGTCTGATCTCGGAAGCTAAGCAGGGTCGGGCCTGGTTAGTACCTGGATGGGAGACCGCCTGGGAATACCAGGTGCTGTAGGCTTTTGCTTTTCCCTTGGCATTCTTTTTCTTTCTTTTTGGGAGGTGCCATCTTGGCATGGCCAAGCTCAAAGGAGTCGAGGGTGGCATTGGTGATCGCCTACGGCCACATCACCCTGAACACGCCCGATCTCGTCTGATCTCGGAAGCTAAGCAGGGTCGGGCCTGGTTAGTACCTGGATGGGAGACCGCCTGGGAATACCAGGTGCTGTAGGCTTTTGCTTTTCCCTTGGCATTCTTTTTCTTTCTTTTTGGGAGGTGCCATCTTGGCATGGCCAAGCTCAAAGGAGTCGAGGGTGGCATTGGTGATCGCCTACGGCCACATCACCCTGAACACGCCCGATCTCGTCTGATCTCGGAAGCTAAGCAGGGTCGGGCCTGGTTAGTACCTGGATGGGAGACCGCCTGGGAATACCAGGTGCTGTAGGCTTTTGCTTTTCCCTTGGCATTCTTTTTCTTTCTTTTTGGGAGGTGCCATCTTGGCATGGCCAAGCTCAAAGGAGTCGAGGGTGGCATTGGTGATCGCCTACGGCCACATCACCCTGAACACGCCCGATCTCGTCTGATCTCGGAAGCTAAGCAGGGTCGGGCCTGGTTAGTACCTGGATGGGAGACCGCCTGGGAATACCAGGTGCTGTAGGCTTTTGCTTTTCCCTTGGCATTCTTTTTCTTTCTTTTTGGGAGGTGCCATCTTGGCATGGCCAAGCTCAAAGGAGTCGAGGGTGGCATTGGTGATCGCCTACGGCCACATCACCCTGAACACGCCCGATCTCGTCTGATCTCGGAAGCTAAGCAGGGTCGGGCCTGGTTAGTACCTGGATGGGAGACCGCCTGGGAATACCAGGTGCTGTAGGCTTTTGCTTTTCCCTTGGCATTCTTTTTCTTTCTTTTTGGGAGGTGCCATCTTGGCATGGCCAAGCTCAAAGGAGTCGAGGGTGGCATTGGTGATCGCCTACGGCCACATCACCCTGAACACGCCCGATCTCGTCTGATCTCGGAAGCTAAGCAGGGTCGGGCCTGGTTAGTACCTGGATGGGAGACCGCCTGGGAATACCAGGTGCTGTAGGCTTTTGCTTTTCCCTTGGCATTCTTTTTCTTTCTTTTTGGGAGGTGCCATCTTG
>NW_028119188.1:15000-17500 GCF_965119305.1 Pelophylax lessonae | reverse complement strand
ACAGACAGACAGACAGACAGACAGACAGACAGACAGACAGACAGACAGACAGACAGACAGACAGACGGACGGACGGACGGACGGACGGACGGACGTGGGGCGGGGTGGGCGGGCGGTAAAAAAAAAAAAAAATTTTTTTCTATTTTGCTTTATTTTTTACAAAAACAAATCTGATGACTTTTATTGCTACAGACAGACAGACAGACAGACAGACAGACAGACAGACAGACAGACAGACAGACAGACAGACAGACAGACAGACAGACAGACAGACAGACAGACAGACGGACGGACGGACGTGGGGCGGGGTGGGCGGGCGGTAAAAAAAAAAAAAAATTTTTTTCTATTTTGCTTTATTTTTTACAAAAACAAATCTGATGACTTTTATTGCTACAGACAGACAGACAGACAGACAGACAGACAGACAGACAGACAGACAGACAGACAGACAGACAGACAGACAGACAGACAGACAGACAGACAGACAGACAGACAGACAGACAGACAGACAGACGGACGGACGGACGTGGGGCGGGGTGGGCGGGCGGTAAAAAAAAAAAAAAATTTTTTTCTATTTTGCTTTATTTTTTACAAAAACAAATCTGATGACTTTTATTGCTACAGACAGACAGACAGACAGACAGACAGACAGACAGACAGACAGACAGACAGACAGACAGACAGACAGACAGACAGACAGACAGACAGACAGACAGACAGACGGACGGACGGACGTGGGGCGGGGTGGGCGGGCGGTAAAAAAAAAAAAAAATTTTTTTCTATTTTGCTTTATTTTTTACAAAAACAAATCTGATGACTTTTATTGCTACAGACAGACAGACAGACAGACAGACAGACAGACAGACAGACAGACAGACAGACAGACGGACGGACAGACAGACAGACAGACAGACAGACAGACGGACGGACGGACGTGGGGCGGGGTGGGCGGGCGGTAAAAAAAAAAAAAATTTTTTTTCTATTTTGCTTTATTTTTTACAAAAACAAATCTGATGACTTTTATTGCTACAGACAGACAGACAGACAGACAGACAGACAGACAGACAGACAGACAGACAGACAGACGGACGGACGGACGGACGGACGTGGGGCGGGGTGGGCGGGCGGTAAAAAAAAAAAAAAATTTTTTTCTATTTTGCTTTATTTTTTACAAAAACAAATCTGATGACTTTTATTGCTACAGACAGACAGACAGACAGACAGACAGACAGACAGACAGACAGACAGACAGACAGACAGACAGACAGACAGACAGACAGACAGACGGACGGACGGACGTGGGGCGGGGTGGGCGGGCGGTAAAAAAAAAAAAAAATTTTTTTCTATTTTGCTTTATTTTTTACAAAAACAAATCTGATGACTTTTATTGCTACAGACAGACAGACAGACAGACAGACAGACAGACAGACAGACAGACAGACAGACAGACGGACGGACAGACAGACAGACAGACAGACAGACAGACGGACGGACGGACGTGGGGCGGGGTGGGCGGGCGGTAAAAAAAAAAAAAAATTTTTTTCTATTTTGCTTTATTTTTTACAAAAACAAATCTGATGACTTTTATTGCTACAGACAGACAGACAGACAGACAGACAGACAGACAGACAGACAGACAGACAGACAGACGGACGGACGGACGGACGGACGTGGGGCGGGGTGGGCGGGCGGTAAAAAAAAAAAAAAATTTTTTTCTATTTTGCTTTATTTTTTACAAAAACAAATCTGATGACTTTTATTGCTACAGACAGACAGACAGACAGACAGACAGACAGACAGACAGACAGACAGACAGACAGACAGACAGACAGACAGACAGACAGACAGACAGACAGACAGACAGACAGACAGACAGACGGACGGACGGACGGACGTGGGGCGGGGTGGGCGGGCGGTAAAAAAAAAAAAAAATTTTTTTCTATTTTGCTTTATTTTTTACAAAAACAAATCTGATGACTTTTATTGCTACAGACAGACAGACAGACAGACAGACAGACAGACAGACAGACAGACAGACAGACAGACGGACGGACGGACGGACGGACGTGGGGCGGGGTGGGCGGGCGGTAAAAAAAAAAAAAAATTTTTTTCTATTTTGCTTTATTTTTTACAAAAACAAATCTGATGACTTTTATTGCTACAGACAGACAGACAGACAGACAGACAGACAGACAGACAGACAGACAGACAGACAGACAGACAGACAGACAGACAGACAGACAGACGGACGGACGGACGGACGTGGGGCGGGGTGGGCGGGCGGTAAAAAAAAAAAAAAATTTTTTTCTATTTTGCTTTATTTTTTACAAAAACAAATCTGATGACTTTTATTGCTACAGACAGACAGACAGACAGACAGACAGACAGACAGACAGACAGACAGACAGACAGACGGACGGACGGACGGACGGACGTGGGGCGGGGTGGGCGGGCGGTAAAAAAAAAAAAAAATTTTTTTCTATTTTGCTTTATTTTTTAC
>NW_028119188.1:0-10000 GCF_965119305.1 Pelophylax lessonae | reverse complement strand
ACAAAAACAAATCTGATGACTTTTATTGCGACAGACAGACAGACAGACAGACAGACAGACAGACAGACAGACAGACAGACAGACAGACAGACAGACAGACAGACAGACAGACAGACAGACAGACAGACAGACAGACAGACAGACAGACAGACAGACAGACAGACAGACAGACAGACAGACAGACAGACAGACAGACAGACAGACAGACAGACAGACGTGGGGCGGGGTGGGCGGGCGGTAAAAAAAAAAAAAAATTTTTTTCTATTTTGCTTTATTTTTTACAAAAACAAATCTGATGACTTTTATTGCGACAGACAGACAGACAGACAGACAGACAGACAGACAGACGTGGGGCGGGGTGGGCGGGCGGTAAAAAAAAAAAAAAATTTTTTTCTATTTTGCTTTATTTTTTACAAAAACAAATCTGATGACTTTTATTGCTACAGACAGACAGACAGACAGACAGACAGACAGACAGACAGACAGACAGACAGACAGACAGACAGACAGACAGACAGACAGACGTGGGGCGGGGTGGGCGGGCGGTAAAAAAAAAAAAAAATTTTTTTCTATTTTGCTTTATTTTTTACAAAAACAAATCTGATGACTTTTATTGCTACAGACAGACAGACAGACAGACAGACAGACAGACAGACAGACAGACAGACAGACAGACAGACAGACAGACAGACGTGGGGCGGGGTGGGCGGGCGGTAAAAAAAAAAAAAAATTTTTTTCTATTTTGCTTTATTTTTTACAAAAACAAATCTGATGACTTTTATTGCTACAGACAGACAGACAGACAGACAGACAGACAGACAGACAGACAGACAGACAGACAGACAGACAGACAGACAGACAGACAGACAGACAGACAGACAGACAGACAGACAGACAGACAGACAGACGTGGGGCGGGGTGGGCGGGCGGTAAAAAAAAAAAAAAAATTTTTTCTATTTTGCTTTATTTTTTACAAAAACAAATCTGATGACTTTTATTGCTACAGACAGACAGACAGACAGACAGACAGACAGACAGACAGACAGACAGACAGACAGACAGACAGACAGACAGACAGACAGACAGACAGACAGACGTGGGGCGGGGTGGGCGGGCGGTAAAAAAAAAAAAAAATTTTTTTCTATTTTGCTTTATTTTTTACAAAAACAAATCTGATGACTTTTATTGCTACAGACAGACAGACAGACAGACAGACAGACAGACAGACAGACAGACAGACAGACAGACAGACAGACAGACAGACAGACAGACAGACAGACAGACAGACAGAGACAGACAGACAGACAGACAGACAGACAGACGTGGGGCGGGGTGGGCGGGCGGTAAAAAAAAAAAAAAATTTTTTTCTATTTTGCTTTATTTTTTACAAAAACAAATCTGATGACTTTTATTGCTACAGACAGACAGACAGACAGACAGACAGACAGACAGACAGACAGACAGACAGACAGACAGACAGACAGACAGACAGACAGACAGACAGACAGACAGACAGACAGACAGACAGACAGACGTGGGGCGGGGTGGGCGGGCGGTAAAAAAAAAAAAAAAATTTTTTTCTATTTTGCTTTATTTTTTACAAAAACAAATCTGATGACTTTTATTGCTACAGACAGACAGACAGACAGACAGACAGACAGACAGACAGACAGACAGACAGACAGACAGACAGACAGACAGACAGACAGACAGACAGACAGACAGACAGACAGACAGACAGACAGACAGACAGACAGACAGACAGACAGACAGACAGACAGACAGACAGACAGACAGACGTGGGGCGGGGTGGGCGGGCGGTAAAAAAAAAAAAAAATTTTTTTCTATTTTGCTTTATTTTTTACAAAAACAAATCTGATGACTTTTATTGCTACAGACAGACAGACAGACAGACAGACAGACAGACAGACAGACAGACAGACAGACAGACAGACAGACAGACAGACAGACAGACAGACAGACAGACAGACAGACAGACGTGGGGCGGGGTGGGCGGGCGGTAAAAAAAAAAAAAAATTTTTTTTCTATTTTGCTTTATTTTTTACAAAAACAAATCTGATGACTTTTATTGCTACAGACAGACAGACAGACAGACAGACAGACAGACAGACAGACAGACAGACAGACAGACAGACAGACAGACAGACAGACAGACAGACAGACAGACAGACAGACAGACAGACAGACAGACAGACAGACAGACAGACAGACAGACAGACAGACAGACAGACAGACAGACAGACAGACAGACAGACAGACAGACAGACAGACAGACAGACAGACAGACAGACAGACAGACAGACAGACAGACGTGGGGCGGGGTGGGCGGGCGGTAAAAAAAAAAAAAAATTTTTTTCTATTTTGCTTTATTTTTTACAAAAACAAATCTGATGACTTTTATTGCTACAGACAGACAGACAGACAGACAGACAGACAGACAGACAGACAGACAGACAGACAGACAGACAGACAGACAGACAGACAGACAGACAGACAGACAGACAGACAGACAGACAGACAGACAGACAGACAGACAGACAGACAGACAGACAGACAGACAGACAGACAGACGTGGGGCGGGGTGGGCGGGCGGTAAAAAAAAAAAAAAATTTTTTTCTATTTTGCTTTATTTTTTACAAAAACAAATCTGATGACTTTTATTGCTACAGACAGACAGACAGACAGACAGACAGACAGACAGACAGACAGACAGACAGACAGACAGACAGACAGACAGACAGACGTGGGGCGGGGTGGGCGGGCGGTAAAAAAAAAAAAAAATTTTTTTCTATTTTGCTTTATTTTTTACAAAAACAAATCTGATGACTTTTATTGCTACAGACAGACAGACAGACAGACAGACAGACAGACAGACAGACAGACAGACAGACAGACAGACAGACAGACAGACAGACAGACAGACAGACAGACAGACAGACAGACAGACAGACAGACAGACAGACAGACAGACAGACAGACAGACAGACAGACAGACAGACAGACAGACAGACAGACAGACAGACAGACAGACAGACAGACGTGGGGCGGGGTGGGCGGGCGGTAAAAAAAAAAAAAAATTTTTTTCTATTTTGCTTTATTTTTTACAAAAACAAATCTGATGACTTTTATTGCTACAGACAGACAGACAGACAGACAGACAGACAGACAGACAGACAGACAGACAGACAGACAGACAGACAGACAGACAGACAGACAGACAGACAGACAGACAGACAGACAGACAGACAGACAGACGTGGGGCGGGGTGGGCGGGCGGTAAAAAAAAAAAAAAATTTTTTTCTATTTTGCTTTATTTTTTACAAAAACAAATCTGATGACTTTTATTGCGACAGACAGACAGACAGACAGACAGACAGACAGACAGACAGACAGACAGACAGACAGACAGACAGACAGACAGACAGACAGACAGACAGACAGACAGACAGACAGACAGACAGACAGACAGACAGACAGACAGACAGACAGACGTGGGGCGGGGTGGGCGGGCGGTAAAAAAAAAAAAAAAATTTTTTTCTATTTTGCTTTATTTTTTACAAAAACAAATCTGATGACTTTTATTGCGACAGACAGACAGACAGACAGACAGACAGACAGACGTGGGGCGGGGTGGGCGGGCGGTAAAAAAAAAAAAAATTTTTTTCTATTTTGCTTTATTTTTTACAAAAACAAATCTGATGACTTTTATTGCGACAGACAGACAGACAGACAGACAGACAGACAGACAGACAGACGTGGGGCGGGGTGGGCGGGCGGTAAAAAAAAAAAAAAATTTTTTTCTATTTTGCTTTATTTTTTACAAAAACAAATCTGATGACTTTTATTGCTACAGACAGACAGACAGACAGACAGACAGACAGACAGACAGACAGACAGACAGACAGACAGACAGACAGACAGACAGACAGACAGACAGACAGACAGACAGACAGACAGACAGACAGACAGACAGACAGACAGACAGACAGACGTGGGGCGGGGTGGGCGGGCGGTAAAAAAAAAAAAAAATTTTTTTCTATTTTGCTTTATTTTTTACAAAAACAAATCTGATGACTTTTATTGCTACAGACAGACAGACAGACAGACAGACAGACAGACAGACAGACAGACAGACAGACAGACAGACAGACAGACAGACAGACAGACAGACAGACAGACAGACAGACAGACAGACAGACAGACAGACAGACGTGGGGCGGGGTGGGCGGGCGGTAAAAAAAAAAAAAAAATTTTTTTCTATTTTGCTTTATTTTTTACAAAAACAAATCTGATGACTTTTATTGCTACAGACAGACAGACAGACAGACAGACAGACAGACAGACAGACAGACAGACAGACAGACAGACAGACAGACAGACAGACAGACAGACAGACAGACGTGGGGCGGGGTGGGCGGGCGGTAAAAAAAAAAAAAAAATTTTTTTCTATTTTGCTTTATTTTTTACAAAAACAAATCTGATGACTTTTATTGCTACAGACAGACAGACAGACAGACAGACAGACAGACAGACAGACAGACAGACAGACAGACAGACAGACAGACAGACAGACAGACAGACAGACAGACAGACAGACAGACAGACAGACAGACGTGGGGCGGGGTGGGCGGGCGGTAAAAAAAAAAAAAAATTTTTTTCTATTTTGCTTTATTTTTTACAAAAACAAATCTGATGACTTTTATTGCTACAGACAGACAGACAGACAGACAGACAGACAGACAGACAGACAGACAGACAGACAGACAGACAGACAGACAGACAGACGTGGGGCGGGGTGGGCGGGCGGTAAAAAAAAAAAAAAATTTTTTTCTATTTTGCTTTATTTTTTACAAAAACAAATCTGATGACTTTTATTGCTACAGACAGACAGACAGACAGACAGACAGACAGACAGACAGACAGACAGACAGACAGACAGACAGACAGACAGACAGACAGACAGACAGACAGACAGACAGACAGACAGACAGACAGACAGACAGACAGACGTGGGGCGGGGTGGGCGGGCGGTAAAAAAAAAAAAAAATTTTTTTCTATTTTGCTTTATTTTTTACAAAAACAAATCTGATGACTTTTATTGCTACAGACAGACAGACAGACAGACAGACAGACAGACAGACAGACAGACAGACAGACAGACAGACAGACAGACAGACAGACAGACAGACAGACAGACAGACAGACAGACAGACAGACAGACGTGGGGCGGGGTGGGCGGGCGGTAAAAAAAAAAAAAATTTTTTTTCTATTTTGCTTTATTTTTTACAAAAACAAATCTGATGACTTTTATTGCTACAGACAGACAGACAGACAGACAGACAGACAGACAGACAGACAGACAGACAGACAGACAGACAGACAGACAGACAGACAGACAGACAGACAGACGTGGGGCGGGGTGGGCGGGCGGTAAAAAAAAAAAAAAATTTTTTTCTATTTTGCTTTATTTTTTACAAAAACAAATCTGATGACTTTTATTGCTACAGACAGACAGACAGACAGACAGACAGACAGACAGACAGACAGACAGACAGACAGACAGACAGACAGACAGACAGACAGACAGACAGACAGACGTGGGGCGGGGTGGGCGGGCGGTAAAAAAAAAAAAAAATTTTTTTCTATTTTGCTTTATTTTTTACAAAAACAAATCTGATGACTTTTATTGCTACAGACAGACAGACAGACAGACAGACAGACAGACAGACAGACAGACAGACAGACAGACAGACAGACAGACAGACAGACAGACAGACAGACAGACAGACAGACGTGGGGCGGGGTGGGCGGGCGGTAAAAAAAAAAAAAAATTTTTTTCTATTTTGCTTTATTTTTTACAAAAACAAATCTGATGACTTTTATTGCTACAGACAGACAGACAGACAGACAGACAGACAGACAGACAGACAGACAGACAGACAGACAGACAGACAGACAGACAGACAGACAGACAGACAGACAGACAGACAGACAGACAGACAGACGTGGGGCGGGGTGGGCGGGCGGTAAAAAAAAAAAAAAATTTTTTTCTATTTTGCTTTATTTTTTACAAAAACAAATCTGATGACTTTTATTGCTACAGACAGACAGACAGACAGACAGACAGACAGACAGACAGACAGACAGACAGACAGACAGACAGACAGACAGACAGACAGACAGACAGACGTGGGGCGGGGTGGGCGGGCGGTAAAAAAAAAAAAAAAATTTTTTCTATTTTGCTTTATTTTTTACAAAAACAAATCTGATGACTTTTATTGCTACAGACAGACAGACAGACAGACAGACAGACAGACAGACAGACAGACAGACAGACAGACAGACAGACAGACAGACAGACAGACAGACAGACAGACAGACAGACAGACAGACAGACAGACAGACAGACAGACAGACAGACAGACAGACAGACAGACAGACGTGGGGCGGGGTGGGCGGGCGGTAAAAAAAAAAAAAAAATTTTTTTCTATTTTGCTTTATTTTTTACAAAAACAAATCTGATGACTTTTATTGCTACAGACAGACAGACAGACAGACAGACAGACAGACAGACAGACAGACAGACAGACAGACAGACAGACGTGGGGCGGGGTGGGCGGGCGGTAAAAAAAAAAAAAAATTTTTTTCTATTTTGCTTTATTTTTTACAAAAACAAATCTGATGACTTTTATTGCTACAGACAGACAGACAGACAGACAGACAGACAGACAGACAGACAGACAGACAGACAGACAGACAGACAGACAGACAGACAGACAGACAGACAGACAGACAGACAGACAGACAGACGTGGGGCGGGGTGGGCGGGCGGTAAAAAAAAAAAAAAATTTTTTTCTATTTTGCTTTATTTTTTACAAAAACAAATCTGATGACTTTTATTGCTACAGACAGACAGACAGACAGACAGACAGACAGACAGACAGACAGACAGACAGACAGACAGACAGACAGACAGACAGACAGACAGACAGACAGACAGACAGACAGACAGACAGACAGACAGACAGACAGACAGACGTGGGGCGGGGTGGGCGGGCGGTAAAAAAAAAAAAAAATTTTTTTCTATTTTGCTTTATTTTTTACAAAAACAAATCTGATGACTTTTATTGCTACAGACAGACAGACAGACAGACAGACAGACAGACAGACAGACAGACAGACAGACAGACAGACAGACAGACAGACAGACAGACAGACAGACAGACAGACAGACAGACAGACAGACAGACAGACAGACAGACAGACAGACAGACAGACAGACAGACAGACAGACAGACAGACAGACGTGGGGCGGGGTGGGCGGGCGGTAAAAAAAAAAAAAAATTTTTTTCTATTTTGCTTTATTTTTTACAAAAACAAATCTGATGACTTTTATTGCTACAGACAGACAGACAGACAGACAGACAGACAGACAGACAGACAGACAGACAGACAGACAGACAGACGTGGGGCGGGGTGGGCGGGCGGTAAAAAAAAAAAAAAATTTTTTTCTATTTTGCTTTATTTTTTACAAAAACAAATCTGATGACTTTTATTGCTACAGACAGACAGACAGACAGACAGACAGACAGACAGACAGACAGACAGACAGACAGACAGACAGACAGACAGACAGACAGACAGACAGACAGACAGACAGACAGACAGACAGACAGACAGACGTGGGGCGGGGTGGGCGGGCGGTAAAAAAAAAAAAAAATTTTTTCTATTTTGCTTTATTTTTTACAAAAACAAATCTGATGACTTTTATTGCTACAGACAGACAGACAGACAGACAGACAGACAGACAGACAGACAGACAGACAGACAGACAGACAGACAGACAGACAGACAGACAGACAGACAGACAGACAGACGTGGGGCGGGGTGGGCGGGCGGTAAAAAAAAAAAAAAAATTTTTTCTATTTTGCTTTATTTTTTACAAAAACAAATCTGATGACTTTTATTGCTACAGACAGACAGACAGACAGACAGACAGACAGACAGACAGACAGACAGACAGACAGACAGACAGACAGACAGACAGACAGACAGACGTGGGGCGGGGTGGGCGGGCGGTAAAAAAAAAAAAAAATTTTTTTCTATTTTGCTTTATTTTTTACAAAAACAAATCTGATGACTTTTATTGCTACAGACAGACAGACAGACAGACAGACAGACAGACAGACAGACAGACAGACAGACAGACAGACAGACAGACAGACAGACAGACAGACGTGGGGCGGGGTGGGCGGGCGGTAAAAAAAAAAAAAAATTTTTTTCTATTTTGCTTTATTTTTTACAAAAACAAATCTGATGACTTTTATTGCTACAGACAGACAGACAGACAGACAGACAGACAGACAGACAGACAGACAGACGTGGGGCGGGGTGGGCGGGCGGTAAAAAAAAAAAAAAAATTTTTTTCTATTTTGCTTTATTTTTTACAAAAACAAATCTGATGACTTTTATTGCTACAGACAGACAGACAGACAGACAGACAGACAGACAGACAGACAGACAGACAGACAGACAGACAGACAGACAGACAGACAGACAGACAGACAGACAGACAGACAGACAGACAGACAGACAGACAGACAGACAGACAGACAGACAGACAGACGTGGGGCGGGGTGGGCGGGCGGTAAAAAAAAAAAAAAATTTTTTTCTATTTTGCTTTATTTTTTACAAAAACAAATCTGATGACTTTTATTGCTACAGACAGACAGACAGACAGACAGACAGACAGACAGACAGACAGACAGACAGACAGACAGACAGACAGACAGACAGACAGACAGACAGACAGACAGACAGACAGACAGACAGACAGACAGACGTGGGGCGGGGTGGGCGGGCGGTAAAAAAAAAAAAAAAATTTTTTTCTATTTTGCTTTATTTTTTACAAAAACAAATCTGATGACTTTTATTGCTACAGACAGACAGACAGACAGACAGACAGACAGACAGACAGACAGACAGACAGACAGACAGACAGACAGACAGACAGACGTGGGGCGGGGTGGGCGGGCGGTAAAAAAAAAAAAAAATTTTTTTTCTATTTTGCTTTATTTTTTACAAAAACAAATCTGATGACTTTTATTGCTACAGACAGACAGACAGACAGACAGACAGACAGACAGACAGACAGACAGACAGACAGACAGACAGACAGACAGACAGACAGACAGACAGACGTGGGGCGGGGTGGGCGGGCGGTAAAAAAAAAAAAAAATTTTTTTCTATTTTGCTTTATTTTTTACAAAAACAAATCTGATGACTTTTATTGCTACAGACAGACAGACAGACAGACAGACAGACAGACAGACAGACAGACAGACGTGGGGCGGGGTGGGCGGGCGGTAAAAAAAAAAAAAATTTTTTTTCTATTTTGCTTTATTTTTTACAAAAACAAATCTGATGACTTTTATTGCTACAGACAGACAGACAGACAGACAGACAGACAGACAGACAGACAGACAGACAGACAGACAGACAGACAGACGTGGGGCGGGGTGGGCGGGCGGTAAAAAAAAAAAAAAATTTTTTTCTATTTTGCTTTATTTTTTACAAAAACAAATCTGATGACTTTTATTGCTACAGACAGACAGACAGACAGACAGACAGACAGACAGACAGACAGACAGACAGACAGACAGACAGACAGACAGACAGACAGACAGACAGACAGACAGACAGACAGACAGACAGACAGACAGACAGACAGACAGACGTGGGGCGGGGTGGGCGGGCGGTAAAAAAAAAAAAAAAATTTTTTTCTATTTTGCTTTATTTTTTACAAAAACAAATCTGATGACTTTTATTGCTACAGACAGACAGACAGACAGACAGACAGACAGACAGACAGACAGACAGACAGACCAGACGTGGGGCGGGGTGGGCGGGCGGTAAAAAAAAAAAAAAATTTTTTTCTATTTTGCTTTATTTTTTACAAAAACAAATCTGATGACTTTTA
>NW_028119189.1:0-23085 GCF_965119305.1 Pelophylax lessonae | reverse complement strand
AGTTATTCATTAAGAAAGTTAAAATCTATGTATCTCTATGTAGTTGGGTAGTAGGTGAATGGGGTCACTTAGTGACTTTGTCCACCATTGACTAGAAACAATGTTTGAAAATGAAGATGTCAGCTCAAGACATTGTCCCATGTTTTAAATGTTATCAGTGATCATCTGTAAGATGCACACCTTCCCCGATCATGCAAGGGTTAAACAACACCCTGGACTGATCGTCTAGGCAGACATGTTGCTTTCTCCGGCTTTTTCCTGTGAATTTGTTCTTTCAAATGAAGTCCGTGCTGATATTCCGTGGAAAGCGATCTCGGTCGGAGCTGGTGGCCAGAACTTGTTCCCTAATATTACAAGAGACAACCTCTTGGTCCCGTTCTCCGGAGCTGGCGGCTGCTTGCAGCAGACTCAGCACTATGACTAAACTGTTCTTCACTGAGAGATGAATGTCACGCCTGAGCCTCCCATACTGAGGGATTTACTCTGCCTTTCCCTATCTGCAGTGTTATTATTATATGCTGAATACAATTATTAATCAGAGAACTATGAAAAGTAGACCCAGACTCAAATATGAACATTAAACGAGGCGAACACTTTTATTGGGACAATTAAATAAATACAGGCACATCTCAAAAAATTAGAATATCATCAAAAAGTTAATTTATTTCAGTAATTCAATTCTAAAAGGTAAACTCATATATTTTATATAGATATAGATGTGTTACACACAGAGTGATATATTTTAAGAATTTCTTTCTTTTCATTTTGATGATTATGGCTTACAGCGAGTGACACCCCAAGAAAATTAGAATATTACAGAAGACCAATAAAAAAAAGGATTTTAAATACAGAAATGTTGTCTTAGTGAAAAGTCTGTCCATGTACAGTATAGGATGCACTCAATACTTGGTTGGGGCTCCTTTTGTATGAAATACTGCATCAATGCGGTGTGGCATGGAGGCGATCAGCCTGTGGCACTGCTGAGGTGTTATGGAAGCCCAGGTTGCTTTGATAGCGGCCTTCAGCTCATCTGCATCATTGTGTCTGATGTCTCTCATCTTCCTCTTGACAATACCCCACAGATTCACTATGGGGTTTAGGTCAGGCGAGTTTGCTGGCCAATCAAGCACAGTGATACCATGATCATGTGACCAGGTATTGGTAGTTCTGGCAGTGTGGGCGGTGCCAAGTCCTGCTAGAAAATAAAATCAGCACCTCCATAAAGCTGGTCAGCAGAGGGAAGCATGAAGTTGCCCTCAGCAAGTACAGCCTCCCACCACAGTGCTCCCCGCAGCCATGCCCCCCTCCCCAACCACAGTGCTCCTCCCCACTCTCCGCCTCCCCTGCACCATCCCATCTCCGACAGGGCAGAGGCAGGTCTCCTCCTGCATGTCCCCTCCAGGGTCTCTCGCCGCAGACAATGCCACCCCACCAGCAGGGCAGGAGGTAGGAGAAGCTGAAGACCTGGATCACATCGACAAGCGGGGATCACTGCTGGCAGGAGAGCCGGGAGAGGAGACACAGGCATGGCTGCACAGAAGGAGGTGAGCTGCAACTGGGGACTGCGTCAGCCTTGTCCAGACCGTGGCTGCCCACCTTCTGTTGCGGTCACCAACAGGCCGCTCCTGCCAGGGCAAATGCCCGGTGTGCTCTATGGCCAGTCCGGGCCCACTGGAATATATGGTTGGGCAGGGAGTGGTACCGGTCTGAAAGTTATTGGGTGGCTTTACAGCAAACCATACCACTTCCACCAGAAAGCCTATCACCTGCAGGGGCGGGCTGGGCCGGGGGGCAGGGTGGCTATTTCCCCCCGGGCCGATCTGATCCCCCCAGAAAAGGCCGCTCAGTTTCTTCATTAAGGGGTCAGTCAGTATGCATTGCATTGATGGAGTCACACTCACTGTCACTGACTGGCCGCGGCCGGCGACTGCCCTGGAGAAACTGGTTGCTAGATCACCAGCCGCTTAGCGTCTAGCAACCAGTGACGTCACGGTCTCCAGAGCATTGGATGAAAGCGAGGCCGAGTGGAGAGAGCAGAGAGGACCCATCATGCAAAGCGGTCAGCGGAGGAGGATCGTCCTTGTCCTCCACGCCGATTACTGGCCCCAGCCGCCCCACCCACCTCCGGCTCCTCCCTCCATCCATCTTCTAACTTGGGGCCGATGCAGAAGAGAGAGCTACAGGAAATGACTGCAGGAGTGTTTCTAGAGTTCTAACAGCTTGCATCCCACTGGGATCCGATGTAACTTCACACAGGCGACCTGGCATCTTGGAGAATCTCAAGCAGCACTTTGGATGGTCCAGTAATATCCCTGGTGGGTGGTGAAAACATGGAGGGCTCCGCACAGGTTGGCATCTGCAGAGCTGACTCTGTTTTTGTGTCGGCTTCCTGTCTAGCAGCACACACTGATCTGCAGTGAGCTCATCCTGTCCTGGTGTGCTCCCCGTTCCATCAGTAGATCAGCTGTATCAGGTTACATCTTAGGCAACAAGTCCCCAGGAGGGGTGAAGATCGGGTGAGTCTTCTGGTCATTGTTTACAGAAGAATTTCAGCCCAGCCATCTATCCAGCTTCGGTCACTTACAGTGAGCCTTTCATAGTGAGCCTTTCATAGTGAGCCTTTCATAGTGAGCCTTTCAGCCACACACACCCAGGAAGGCAGTTGAGATATTTTCTTAGCCCTGTCTACACACTGTAAGCTTACCTGCTGCATATCCAACAAAGAAAATGGCCTCTGCCCCCACCTATAACTGGCCTTCATAGCAAAGAACACATGGAAGGGCAACGCACATGAAACAAACAAAGCTAAAATTCCCAGTTCAATTTGCCAACCAGTCTGCTTACCAACCAAATTGGCCTGTCTAACAGTTTGCGTCAATACAGGGGTTTAGTTAGCACACATTTGCAAACGCATGTGAAAGCTGCAGGGCCACGTCAAGGCTCCCTGTTGCCTGCAGTCCTAACTCTAATGAATTTTAAAGAGTCTCCACAGTGGGAGCACATGCAAGCTAATGGATAGATAGGGGGCAGGTGAGCCTGGAGGTGGCCCATCCCTCCTGAAAGGTAATTGGGGGCATAATGGAAGCCCAGCTGATAGTATTACAGCAAAGGCACCCAGTATGTCCACTCACCAGTACACATATACAACAAAGAAAATGGCCTCTGTTCCCACCAGGCAACAGGGAGCCTTGACGTGGCCCTGCAGCTTTCACATGCGTTTGCAAATGTGTGCTAACTAAACCCCTGTATTGACGCAAACTGTTAGACAGGCCAATTTGGTTGGTAAGCAGACTGGTTGGCAAATTGAACTGGGAATTTTATCTTTGTTTATTTCATGTGCGTTGCCCTTCCATGTGTTCTTTGCTATGAAGGCCAGTTATAGGTGGGGGCAGAAGCCATTTTCTTTGTTGTATATGTGTACTGGTGAGTGGACATACTGGGTGCCTTTGCTGTAATACTATCAGCTGGGCTTCCATTATGCCCCCAATTACCTTTCAGGAGGGATGGGCCACCTCCAGGCTCACCTGCCCCCTATCTATCCATTAGCTTGCATGTGCTCCCACTGTGGAGACTCTTTAAAATTCATTAGAGTTAGGACTGCAGGCAACAGGGAGCCTTGACGTGGCCCTGCAGCTTTCACATGCGTTTGCAAATGTGTGCTAACTAAACCCCTGTATTGACGCAAACTGTTAGACAGGCCAATTTGGTTGGTAAGCAGACTGGTTGGCAAATTGAACTGGGAATTTTAGCTTTGTTTGTTACCTGCTGCATATCACTCACAGAGTGCAGCTGAGCCATCCATCCAGCTCAATCCCCTATAAAATCTACATTGGCTCTCTGGCTATTGCAAGATATTCATAGCCACAATAAAAGTTCTTGGTGGACTGAACCACCTACATGTAGCCTAACACCACTTTTTTGGACATTTTTTACAATTTGCATTTGCAATATATTACAGATTGGTCATAGAGTTTTGAATAGCGGTCCATCCACCAGAGGATAACAATTTGGCATACCATTTTTACACCATGCTGACTTTTAGTCCACTTATATTTTTAGACTGGGTTCACACTTATGCAAATTGGATGCGGGGTTTCCCCCATCCTATTCGCATGATAGGAGAGTGTGACCGGCTCTCAATGGAGCTGGTTCACACACCTCCAGGGCGACAGCGTTCCACATATAGAAAGGGTCCTGTGCGTATTTGGCTTCTAATCAGGTGCCAGTTCAGGCAGAAATTCAGACCTGATTCGGTGAACGGGGATGCACAGGACCCCCTGCTTTAAGCCGCAGCCGCAGAATATGTGGACCCTGCCTCAATTGGGACTTATATATATTTGCCCCACATGCTATTCTGACAGAGGTATTAGTGCATTGCCTTTATGTATTGTTTTACTGGGTATTTTCCATGCAGGCTGGTTTATCAGGGACTGTGGTGGTGGGTATCTATAGGGGGGTTGAGAGGGAGCTGGGAGGGTTCCTTTGGCGTCTGACCAAGGGTAGTATTTAATTTATTTTCAATTTTTTCCTTGTGGTTTTCTATCTTGATCATATTTATTAGGCTCCGTTCACATATAGGCGTTTCGGATCATGGGCCGAATTGCTGCGATTCCGAACCATTGCAAGTTTTTGTACTTCTTTTGGGCATCAGGTGTCCTGCGATCCTGTTTGCGTGATTTTTACCACAATTCGTCAGGCAACAATCATGGCAAAATCATGCCACAATTGGGGAGCCATTGCAAGTCATGGGAATCGCTCGTGCGTCACTCGACTTGCAATGGTTCAGAATCTCGGGCAGAATGGCGGCAATTCTGCCCGCGATTCGAAATGCCTATATGTGAGTATAGCCTTATTGTTGGGTATATTTATGGTTTTTTGATAATAAACTTTTTTATATTTCTAATACCGAGTAGGCTGAGTTCATGTCTCCTTGGCCACATTTTCTTCTCTTTTGTTGTTTACCATAATAAAGGACCTGGCGACAAAAGTAAAGGGCCCTAGGACCGATGTAAAAGGCTCGGGGATAGGGGGGCCCTTCATGGTTTCTTGCATCGGGGCCCTGAAGGTTCTAGTTATGCCTCTGACCTGTCTCATACCTGTATTATACAGGTATGAGACAGGTATATAGAGCCAGGAGCAGCTAGACATCAATATACAGGCTTTATACAGTCCAGTTAAAGGTATTGGGTCCCTGAGGTCCCATAGAGCTCCCCTTGTGTCATGGGAGCATAAGCTGGCAGCAGAGGAGGAGGTCACATGATTAGATCTCAGCCAGGGTTCATGCTGGGTTTGCTTTTGGGGATGTAACCCCCCCCCCAAAAGTGAAGGACTACAGGTCCCAGCATAAGCCCCTCAGAGCTCAGCATGTGTCACACACCCCCGATCCCCCAAATAGTGAAGGACTACAGGACCCACTCTTCCAGCTTAACCACTTCCAGACCGCCCACCGCATATATAGTGTGGCAGGGCGGCCTGGCTGCGCAAAATCACATACTGGTGCGTGATTTTGTGCATGGGTTCTAGGGGGCGCGACACAGCGGGAGCCAATCAGCAGGTCATCCGCGATCATGCAGGAGAATGACAGAACGGCGATCTGCCTTTGTAAACAAGGCAGACGGCTGTTCTGTCACAGGAAGATGGAGATCTGGTGTTTCAGCTAAGCTGAAACACAGATCTTTTTTTTTTTTTTTTTTTCTCTAGTACATCCATCCCCCACACAGTAAGAAAGCATTCCCTAGGAGTAAACTAAACCCCTTGATCACCCCTAGTGTTAACCCCTTTCCTGCCATTGCCATTTATACAGTAGCTGTGCATTTTTTAGCACTGATCACTGTATTGGTGTCACTGGTCCCCAAAAAGTGTCACTTTGTGTCAGATTTGTACGTCGCAATGTCGTAGTCCCACTAAAAAGCACTGATCGCCGCCATTACTAGTAAAAACAATAAAAAATAAAAAAAGAATCCATAAATGTATCCCATAGTTTGTAGACACAATAAAATTTGCACAAATTGATCAATATACACTTATTATTTTTTGTTTTTTTTTACCAAAAATATGTAGCAGAATACATACTGATCTAAATTGATGAAAGATTATATTTTTTAAATTTTTTTATTAGGAATGTTTTATAGCAGAAATTAAACAATTTTGATTTTTGTTTTCAAAATTGTCGCTCTTTTTCTGTTTATAGCGCTTTTTTGCGCTATTTAGGATTCAAAAGAATTTTCGGAGTGGCCGGCTATTTCACTAGTTTGGTATGTAGCAGAATACATTTTGGCCTAAATTCATGAAGACATTTGATTTTTTTTTTAAACATTTTTAATTGGATATTTTTTTTCTAGCAGAAAGTAGAAAATATTTTTTTAATTTCAAAATTTTCGGTGTTTTTTTTATTTCGATCTTAAAAAAAATAAAAAACAGTGGTGATCGAATTCCACCAAAAGAAAACTCTATTTGTGTAAAAAAAAAATGATATAAATGTAATTTGTGTATATATAACATGAATATCCATTTTAAAACCAGGTGGGCATGGATGGTGAGTTGATTCGGTGGTTCAATGGGCCACTTTACTGGACTTGCCCCCCAGGCCTAAGGCTGCCAGCCCTCCCCTGGTCACCTGCCAGGATTAGGTTTAAAAATCCCATTCTACCAGCTGTTATTTATAAACAGAGATGGTAGACAAGTGGTTGAAGATTAAAGGTCTACATAGATCCCATTTTTGGAAAAAAAATTCTTTCTTCTCTACACTGTGACAAAATTACATTAAATCTCTGCTTCTTCTATGACAGAGAATTGGAAGGTCTCCTCCTTATCCCTCTCGTTTTATGACTGCCCTACCCTGCTACCAAGATTATTAAGGTCCTTCAGCCTCCACTGGTTGACCTCAGGTTGGGACATACTGCACCTGGCCTGGCCTTACCTTAACCTTAGATAACATTCCCTCTATAGGCTGGTTTTTGCAATTGGTCAGTTTTTTTTGTTGTTGGTAGTCCTCGTTTTTTATTATCAGTTAACAGTTTTCATTTAATACTGTTACCTGTCTTTTATTTGACGACCAGATTCCTTCTTTACTTCTTCAGAAGTTTTGATTAGGGCTTCCCCCTTTTATTCCTCCTGCTTTGTTCAGGGATTGCCCCCTGAGAATTTTCTATGTAAGATTTCTCCATTTACCCTCCTAGTGGCTCTGCCCACCTCTCATTGGTATTGTAATGGGTCATCCCATTGTCTTTGATTTAATGCTTCTCTTGTGTCCTTCATTGGACGATAAAGATAAAAGATTTTTGAATTTACCATAAATGACAATTGATGCCTGATGTGGTATATAAAAATTAGGTACCAACTTCCAGAGAAATGTAAATATGAAAATGGTGGAAGAGGGATAAGTGGGACCTCAGACTCCCCAAGTGTAGAGGTTTTCACTGGGATTAAGGGAATGGGAAATGGAAAATAATCTGGATTTTTGGGTACCAATACCTATTAGTTTACATGAAGGAAATATATTTTATAACATTTTTTTTAAAAAATAACTTTATTAAATATGTATAAAATTAACACGTGCTTAAAGCGGAGTTCCGGGCACAAAATCGATCTTTTTTTTTGTGCCCGTCCGCTAGTTCTCCATCACCTGAAAAGGAATTGGATAGTTAGGTTCTTTTTTTTTTTTTTACTCACCTTGTAATTGAAGATCGAAAATACTCACGTCAGGGTACCTCCTCCCTCAGCGCCGCGGCTCTGCCGTCACTTCCTGTCTCGCAATGATTCCTGGGAGCTCCTGGGAATCAATGCGACGGCACCGGCCCCGCTCGTCACTTCCGGGGCGACGCCTCATTCCCCTGCTAAACAGCTTCTGGGCATGCCCAGAAGCTGTGGAGGAATGCGGCGCCGCACCGGAAGTGACGAGAGGGGCCGGTGCAGGCGCATTCTGGGAGAAGAGGACGCGGAAGAAGACGCAGAAGAGGACCGCGCCGGCTTCAGCTGCCCACAAGAGAGATGGCAACGCTGTGGAAGAAATTTTATAAGTGAGTATTTCATCTTGCAGGTAAGTGTGAACCGGGACAGATCAGAGGCTAGCCATTGTGGAATGTGCTAGCCCTGACTGTCCCGGGGGTATGTTTATTGAAAAATGGTTTCTGTGCCCAGAACTCCGCTTTAATACATTACAACAATTGTGACAAATATGACAGATGATTGACACAGTTGGTGCCAACTAGGTATTACAGATTCAGGATGTGGAGGAAGAACGTAGTATCTCCACAGTTTCTCTACATGATTCGTGGGCTAGGCCGCTTCTTCAGGAGAATATAATACATAGATTTTTATACAAAAGTCTAAAAAGTCTAATTTTTTAGACTTTTGTATAAAAATCTATGTATTATATTCTCCTGAAGAAGCGGCCTAGCCCACGAATCATGTAGAGAAACTGTGGAGATACTACGTTCTTCCTCCACATCCTGAATCTGTAATACCTAGTTGGCACCGACTGTGTCAATCGTCTGTCATATTTGTCACAATTGTTGTAATGTATTAAGCACGTGTTAATTTTATACATATTTAATAAAGTTATTTTTTTTTTAAAATGTTATAAAATATATTTCCTTCATGTAAACTAATAGGTATTGGTACCCAAAAATCCAGATTATTTTCCATTTCCCATTCCCTTAATCCCAGTGAGAACCTCTACACTTGGGGAGTCTGAGGTCGCACTTATCCAACTTACCATAAATGTTTTCTCAATTGAGCAATACAGGTGCCACCAACTTTCTGAACAAAGGGCCAGTGTACGGTCATTCAAACTTTAAGGGAGGCGGACTGTGGCCAGTGTAGGTTGAAAATGCCCTGTCATTAAAAAGGAGTAAAGAATGTCCCAGCATTGGTATTAGTGGGTGGAATAGTGCCCGATTGTTGATATTAGGGGAAGAAATAGTGCCCCATCATTGGTGTCATTGAAAAGAATGGGGCCCATTTGTTGGCATCAGGGGAAGGAATAATGCCTCGTCATTGGTGTCAGTGGGAAGAACAGGGCCCTGCAGTTGGTGCCAGTGGGGGGAATAGTGTTCCATCATTGGTGTCAGTGGGAAGAATAGTACCCCATTGTTGGGGTTAGTGGTAGGAATAGTGCCCTATTGTCGGTATCAGTGACAGGAATTATATGCCATTGTTGGTGTAGAAGGAATAGTGCATTGTATCAGTGGGAGAAATAGTGTCCCATGGGCCTGATAAAGGCAAGCAAAGGGTCACATCTGGCCACAGTTTGCAGACCACTGGACTACATCAATCAACTTGGAGGTGGACAGTCAGACAGGGAAAATGCATCATAGCCAAAACCAGGATGCAGGAACCAGCAACTATAATGGAGCAGGAGCGCTACATGCTCCTGCCATACAGTTGGGGCAACTTCCACTTCCTTCGATTTTGATAGACACTTTTGGTTTAAATTTCCCACTACCAGCTTCTTTGATATGTCGGCCAAGGCAAAGGGAAGATTTCCCTACAGCAGTTTGTGTGTCTACGTTCTCTGGAGCCATACCCCAAGTGTCATCCCTCCCAACTGGATTCTCAATCTTGGTTATGATGCCGGCTGTAAAATCTGTTGGAGGGGTGTGACGTTGCTATTTGGGTTTGTACCAGCTGGCAGAACTGGGCTCTGTGGTAGAAATTTCTCCTCACTGATGTCCTTAAGAGAATGAGAAAGCCGGTTGGGATTCAACTTGTCTGAACCAGGTGAAGCTCAGATATTAATTTGCACAGAGATGGTCTTCAACCACAAAAAGGGTTTTTTATCATCCCAGTTGCTTTAAAGTGACCACCACAGGGAGACAACATGGAAACATAAACCGGATATGAAATAAGTTTCCAGACTGGATAGACTTTTCTTCGGGTTGATTGTCTTTGTGGTGTGGGGGAGATCTGGGTACTGTGATCCCCGGAAATGACATTCCTTCCTCGGAGACTGCCTGACTCATGACGTGCTAATGTCATGGGGGTTGGGACAGTTATGTGTCATTTCACCAAAACTCATACAGGATTTTAACGGCATGTATTTTCTGTTATATGACAGACGATGGAGTTTTTAATTCACTAAAGATTTTATCTCATGGGTCAGTTGAATATATCGCATGCAGATTATAAGATTGTTTTCTTGTTCAAACTTTATTATTAGATATAAAATATGCCATCTCATACAAATCTGCACATATAAAATATACCAAAAAATCTTTACGTAGGGAGAGTTGCATTATGGTTCACAGTTTGTAATACAGATCAACATATCTGAGGGGGATAAACACTTTAAACACTTTAAGGTCAATATAGATTTTATGGGCGATGGCATCAACAACTTTTTAAGGGCAATGAAGATAAAAGAAGAGACAGAGCTGTCTCTTGTTTGATCCACCCCAGCCACAGCTGAGAGTTGGAGGGAGCCAAACAATGCCGGAAGAGTATGCAGTAAATGCCTGGGAAATAAAGGAAGGGAGAAAGAGGGCAAAGAGAAAGTGAGGGGGAAAGAGGCTTCTTCCAGGGGCTACACTTGTAATGGTCTTGGAGGTGCAGACCAGCGAGAGAGTTGTAGGGTGGGTTAGGGCTCTAGAAAGGACTAGGAGGCGTCAAAATCAGGTGGCAAGTTTTTGCAGTCCAGAGCTGCTAGAGGTTAATGTACCATCTCACCTTGTCCTGGAATGTCTCCTTGATCTGTACCCTTGCCTGGGTGACTCTGTTTTTGATAGCGAACGTGCAAAGTACTGGCGACTTCCATGATCTGCTGGTGGTCTGTTTTGCAGCACTTGTGCCTTAAAATAGGAGACAAGATTGGTTCCTGGCCAGCTCCAAGGGTGAGACGTAAACAAAGCTTTCTAGGGTTTAGGTTGGATTGACTTTTCAAATTCGTGGGTTAGGATAGAAAAAAATTAGCCTAGATGGACTGCACTAAGGGACAGGTTCACCATGTGTGTAGGTATGTGTTAGAAACTCTGCAGTCCTTGAAACCGATCACTCCCTTTGCATGCGGATCTGACGTGCATAATCCTTCTATTGATTTTTATATATATATACATATATATATATATATATATATATATATATATACGTATAATTTGTGTGTATTAGAGGGTCAAAAGAGCTCAGGCATAATATTCCTAGTACTTCAGAAGGCACGTACAGCCGGTGGAGCAAGTGAATACATTGTGGTACTCAATGCAACGATGATGCTCCTGTGCATTGGCATTTTCCCATGCATAGCATATTTCCCCCAAACATGAAACTGCCATCCACACGAGTAAGCTAAGGCAGTGTTGCCAACCGCCCGTAGATTTACGGACAGCCCGTAAAAAAAGGGCACTTTTCTCCTGCCCGTAAATGCCCGTAGCAGGAGAAAAGTGCCCGTAAATCTACTGCGGTGGCGGCACTGTCAGAACTGCGCATGCGCGGTGCGCAGTTCCGGAGATGCCCGAGTTCTTCTCTCGACTCTCGCACTCGCTGCGATGCAGACTGCCAGACTCGCACTGTTCGTTGGACGAGTGTCACTGCACTGCTCGCCTGCGCCCGCCCCTAAGTCCGCCCCCGCCCCTGCCATAATTTAAGTTTTCCCGCCGCCGCCGCCGCCGCACCGGCCATGCAGAGTCACTCTATCTGGAGTGGACTAGGAGATGCTGCCGCTAAATGGATGCCTGGTGGAGTGGACAGAGCAGTCGCAGACTGACAGCCGAGGCAGAGGACTGGTAAGTGCTGGGGCTCCGAGCCTCCGACAGCTAGCAGGAGCAGACTGGAGTAGAGAGATGAGTCAGGGGGCAGAGGACATCAGTGTCCTGCTCCTGTGCCCCCTTCACCTCTCCACAGGCAGTGTCACAGCTTCACTCTGCACTAGTAATGTCACTGATGTTTGTGGCTGTGGAGAGGTGAAGGGGACTTAGGAGGAGGACACTCATGTGGAGAGCTCTGACCATCTCCTGTACCATGTACACAGTCCCTGACCACCCCTCTGTACCATGTCCGCAGTCCCTGACCCCCCCTCTGTACCATGTCCGCAGTCCCTGACCCCCCCTCTGTACCATGTGCGCAGTCCCTGACCCCCCCTCTGTACCATGTCCGCAGTCCCTGACCCCCCCTCTGTACCATGTCCGCAGTCCCTGACCCCCCCTCTGTACCATGTCCGCAGTCCCTGACCCCCCCTCTGTACCATGTCCTCAGTCCCTGACCACCCCCTTTACCATGTCCTCAGTCTCTGACCACCCCCTTTACCATGTCCTCAGTCTCTGACCACCCCCTTTACCATGTCCTCAGTCTCTGACCACCCCCTTTACCATGTCCTCAGTCTCTGACCACCCCCTTTACCATGTCCGCAGTCTCTGACCACCCCCTTTACCATGTCCGCAGTCTCTGACCCCCCCTCTGTACCATGTCCGCAGTCTCTGACCACCACCTGTACCATGTCCGCAGTCTCTGACCACCTCCTGTACCATGTCCACAGTCTCTGACCACCTCCTGTACCATGTCCGCAGTCTCTGACCACCTCCTGTACCATGTCCGCAGTCTCTGACCACCTCCTGTACCATGTCCGCAGTCTCTGACCACCTCCTGTACCATGTCCGCAGTCTCTGACCACCTCCTGTACCATGTCCGCAGTCTCTGACCACCTCCTGTACCATGTCCGCAGTCTCTGACCACCTCCTGTACCATGTCCGCAGTCTCTGACCACCTCCTGTACCATGTCCGCAGTCTCTGACCACCTCCTGTACCATGTCTGCAGTCTCTGACCACCTCCTGTACCATGTCTGCAGTCTCTGACCACCTCCTGTACCATGTCTGCAGTCTCTGACCACCTCCTGTACCATGTCTGCAGTCTCTGACCACCTCCTGTACCATGTCTGCAGTCTCTGACCACCTCCTGTACCATGTCTGCAGTCTCTGACCACCTCCTGTACCATGTCTGCAGTCTCTGACCACCTCCTGTACCATGTCCGCAGTCTCTGACCACCTCCTGTACCATGTCCGCAGTCTTTGACCATCTCTTGTCTTTTATCATGTCTGCAGGGGAGTCTGGACTCTGGAGAGGAGTCAAGAGTGAGAGCGCTGCCAGGATGGGGGGTCACAGGAGAAGTCAGATGTGCGGGGCCTGCGGAGTGGAGACAGGGGCCATCTGACTGAGCCCTGCACAGTGCACCTGAGAGGAGGTCAGTGACAGAGCCGCCAGACCAGTCTGATGGGGGGGGGGGGTCACTGATGTAAGGGGGCACTGATATAAAGATCCCTCTATATTAGTAACCCCCCCCCCCCATATCTTAATGTATTCACTCCACTGTGTAAGGTGGTCTCTGGTCACAAGATTGCCCCCCACATCAGAGTTCCTGGCGTTCCCCTTTACATCAGAGTCTGCAGGATTCTCCCCTTACAGTGCGAAGAGGGAACTCTGCGGACCCTGATTTAAAAGGGAACTCTGATGTAAAGGAGAATGCAGTGGACTCTGATATATGGGGGAACGCTGTGCTGGCTGGGTTATATTAACCTGATCTTCATGTTAATGGAGAAATATGGTTTTTGACTTTTGTTTAACCTAAACACGTTGCTAATAGCTCTATCTACATGTTTATAGTTTAAGTATTGATATTTGCACGGTTTAGCACTGAAAACAGCCTGTTTATGTACATTTTTGCACTGCCAGTAAAAAATTGGTGCCGTCCGTAAATTTTGGACGTTCTGCCAGTAAATTTCCCTCTCGGGGGTTGGCAACACTGAGCTAAGGTGGGCGGAGTGAAGCGTGTTGGGTGCATAGCCTAGGACTGCCATTCACAATAATACAGCAGGCTTTGACTTGATGTTCGGCCTCCGGGACACCTATCACTCCACTCTGTACATTGTGGTACTCATATAAACACTGATGCTCCTGTGCATTGGCATTTCCCAATGCATAACATATTTTCCCCAAACATAAAACTTCCAAAGTCTGGGAAATATGCTGTATGCCAATGCACAGGAGCCAGTTACTTACATGACTAGCTGTATGAGCCACCTGTGGCTCCCTGGGCAATGGAAAGCACCAGGGATTTTACACTTGAGCAGTTTTAGGCCTCTAAACCAAGGTTTCTGAACCTACATTCCATTGAACCCTAAGGTTCTTCCAGATGTTGCTAGGGGTTTCTTGAGTAATGAGCGATTTCTGTTTCTCAGATAGGTTCTTACTGAAAGCATTGATCTTTTTAGCTATCGGTAAGGAGGTTATTCTTCCTACTGACCACAAGTGTAAGGGGCATTCTTCCTTAGCTTGGATTTCATGGAACCCCAGGGTTCCTCTGGTGGTTGCTTGGTGTTCCTCCAGCAATGAGCAGTTTCTGCCTCTCAGATAAGTTCCCACGGACACCATTGATCTTTTTAGCTTTCTGTAAGGGGCTATTTCTTCCCAATGACCACAAGTGTAAGGAGCATTCTTCCCACTGACCATCACACTAATGCAGTGTTTCTCAACCTTTTTTCAGTCAAGACACTCTTTAAAACTATGGACAGTCTCAGTCTAAAATGCAAAAAACTATTCTAATACGTTTACATAATACCACAACATCCAAATGTAGGACATCTAATGTTAGAGGTGATTTATTCTTCCAAAGCAAATACATGTTTGCACACTGGTAATGACTAGTATTCCAATGTTTCTCTTTTCCCTCAATTTCTCTCAATCAGTTAGCTAATGTGACCCCAGTGCTGAGGGAGAGGGGCAGAGGAGTGTCAAACAAGGATGCTGTGGAGGCAACAAACATCTTCCATATCAACTTATGACTTCATTGGTTGTTAGGATGCCAGTGTCTAGTCGTAATGGTGCATAATGAAAACCCATGGCTAAAGGGCAGGCTTGATCTACCTGCTGGTTTTATACCATTTGTTATCAATGTTTAGGCATTTTGCCAAGACACCCCTGAAGAAACCTCAAGGCACCCCAAGGTGCCTAGGCACCCTGGTTGAAAAATGCTGCACTGATGTATCATGAGCTGTAGATATAGGAATTTCCAGCAGGGACCTCCTGAGACCGGAAAATTATTTCAAGGGTTCCTCTGTGTTGAAAAGGTTGAGACTGCTGCTCTAACCCTCTATGTACATGAGGCTTAAAAGTCCATTTCTCTTACGTCCTCTGACAGGCGCAGCTCCCCATAGTTTCTTCACCAATAGGTAATGCGCCAGCTACAGGAGTATACTAGGCTGTGAAACCTTTTATAAACTTTTCACCTTACATGCCTATAGGGGCTGTCCCTCATGACATTACACCCAGAAACACCGTGCTCACTAATTAGTTTCTTGCTGCCTAGTGTTAGGAGTAGGACCTAGGTTACCTGCTAGGACTCTGGTCTCAGTTTTTATTTTCTTCCCATGCATTCTTCCCACCCCTCATGCCTACACTGCTATGGGGCGTCCCATTGGTGAAGAAACTATGGAGAGCTGCGTCTTTCAGAGGACGTAAGAGAAAATAGAATTTTTGTAAGAACTTAAAGTAAAATTATTTTCTGTGAGTCCTCTGACAGACGCAGCTCCCGCCCCTCTACCGTATTTTGAGGTTGGTTGTGTTTTCCTTCACTGCTTGCTACGAAACGTATTAGTGAGCACGGTGTGTCTGGGTGTAATGTCATGAGGGACAGCTCCTATAGGCGTGTCAGGTGAAATGTTTCTAAAAAGCTTCACTGCCTAGTCTACTCCTGTAGATGGCGCATTACCCATTGGTGAAGAAACTATGGAGAGCTGTGCCTGTCAGAGGACTCAAAGAAAATAATTGTACGGTAAGTTCTTACAAAAATGATATTTTAGGATTATTATAGCATAGGTGGGGGTCCTTGCTGGCCTTCTTCTAAGAAAGAGAACTATCAACAGTTTAGGCAGAGAGTGATACAGCCTGGAAAATGGAATATGGGAGAAGGATGACATCACACAACAGGTTTCTGTTATTCTGTTTTTAGCACTTAGTAGATACACCCAGTATAATAGCAAAGTTAGATGAGGATTTAGTGATTACAGTTATAATTCATTCCTCATCACCTAGGTTGGGAGGTCTTTCCTGGAATCCTTCGCTGTTTTTGGTGCAGATTGCATCTTGCAGCACATCATGTGTTATCACCCGAGCTTTTCGCCTCATCCTTCACTATATTTCTTGATCAGTATTTGTTGATTATCTGGAATTCACTTCATTATTCCTGCCCCAGCCTGACCCGGCCTGTCATGTAAGGAGTTCATACATCTCCTGGTCTCAACCAGCATTGCAGGCTTCCTTCTTCCTCTATGCAAGCAATTGATGACATTTGCGTAGTGGAAGTAAAGCATGTTTGTTGGCCATATGAACAAATCAGAAGTTACTTCCATTTTCCAGCCATGGTGGATAATGGTTCACACTTTCTTTTTCGTACATCACGGGACACAAAGCAGCCATATTCATTACGGGTTATTATGGGTTATACGCCACCTATAGTTGAATGGACACTGGCAACCAACAAGACAAGAAGTCCCCCTCTGTATAACCCTTCCCATACAGAAAGTACCTCTGTTTTTTCGCCAGTGTCTTAGAGGTGATGGTCACCTTTGGAAAAGCTCTCCAGATTGTTTTTAAAAAGATTGTGTTTTTTTGTCCCAGTTAAGATCTCTAGATCCCAGGGGATTGGTAATCAGATCCATCCGAAAGACTAAAAGGATGGTACCTGGGCCTCAGTAAAGGAAAAATTGTCTGTAATGTGACCTTCTTTGGCGCTGGACCCTGGGATCCAGACCCTTGGTAAGACCAACCCCAAAGTCGTTGCGGCAGGGTGCTCTACAGGTCCAAGGGAGTGGCCCCAAAAGTGAAGGGGACCCGGTCCTTGATGGTCGACAAGTTACAGGACCCGTCGTGATGGGTGAAGATTTGATTGTTGTTATAGACAGAATCCTGAGGCGGGAATGGTAAGTTCACTTTAAATTATGTGGCACTGTTACCTTCTGATTTAACAGATGCCGGGTGCCATGTTTCATGTCTCCACTAGGGGCAGTGTATGTATTTACTGTGACAAGCGTAACTTGGATGCCTTACAGTCTGCTGTTAAAACCTGATGCTTGCTGTGCAGGAACAGGCACTGATAGGTTATGTTACCTAATGCATCCGGCCTGCGCATTCGCTCCCCTCTGTGGTTCTAGGACAGAAGCATAGCAAAGTCGGCGTTCCTTTCAGTAGCAGGTGATCGCGCGCGCAAGTTCTGCTTCTTTTATGTGCACGAGCGTGCACGTGGAGCCGGAAAGGGGCATGTTCATAACGCGTTGGTGTGGACGTGGCTTGCACATAGCACGCCGCACATGCGCAGTAAGCAGCACAAACGGCGTGACATTTGAGGAGTGTTCCCGGAGGCGCGTGCTTCTATCAGAAGCTGGAGGGGACACAGACCAGCGGCATGGATGCGTGAGTCGCTGTGGGTGCATGCTTACAGGCACTAACAGGTTCTGCTACTTTGGGGATAACTGTGCTGTGTGTGATAAGCTATTCAGCTTGACACAAGTCTTGAGTACACTAAAGTTAGTACCTCAAGTTTTTTCTTGCAGAAAGCAATGTCCTCCCATAAGAGTAGTGTGGGGGGGATCACAGCAGGTAGGGGCACACGTGTGCCACTGTCAGGACTGGAATATCCTAGCCGTGCTTCCTCTATGTTTACCTCCTCTGAGAAGCCAGAGGCGACTTACAAGTCTGAGCCATTACGGTTGTCAGGCATAGTAGCCACATCCGGTGCTTCTGTCTCAGCCATGTCACTAAGGATGATTTGGCATTGGCCTTGGCTGGCCTTGAGGGTAAACTTGCTGGCATGATTGCTTCAGCGTCACAAAGATGGAGGAAACGTGATAGATCACCCTCACCTGAGACCCCCTGTTTTAGTTCAGGATTGGGCAGAGGATGTGGCAGAAGTAGCTGTAAATGGCTTAGAAAAAGGCCAAGCAAGGGGAGTCCACTTCTGGGGAGTCAGGGTCTGAGGAGATTATTATATCAATCTGTCACTGAAATAATCCGGTCTGGATTTAAATTACCCCCCTTAGAAATTTCTGAAGTCTCTTTTTCTTCATCTTGCCCTCACTCGACTTCCTGTTTTTGAGGATCCGGGACCGGATAGTTTTTCCCCGTTTTTCCTGCTGTGGCGAATCCGCTGGGACCACCCTTATCTGAAAGCCAATCCCCCACCGTTGAAAAAAATACCGGTGTTATGGTAGCTATCTGCTTCCATAGCCCCGGTATTTAACGTCAAAGGACCGACGTAAATCAATGGCGGGCGTTCGGTAAGTGGTTAAGGACTCCATACAGCCAATGTCACGGTTTGCTCTTTCGTCAGTTCATATGTGCAGAATCGTGTGGCTAAAAAGCTGGTCTGCGGAATTACGGTGTAAAACATTGCTGCCTGTTTTCCCTTTCATGGGGGAGCGCCTATTTGGGGACGCTCTGGATAAATATATCCAAAAGATTTTTGGGGGGAAGAGTGCGCTTCTAACAGTTAGGGGGAGAAGTAAACATCCTTCTTTTAAGGTGTCTAACACTCAGATTCCCAGTACTTCTAATCCGAGACAGTTTCAACGGCCTCAGCTGTCTGGATCTAGAGCAAAGCCTTCAAGTCAAGGGCAGAAGAAAGTAGATGTACACCGCTCAGGTGGATCGATATCCACAATCAGCCGTGGGTGCTGGACCTTGGATCGCCACCAGATAACAGGAACATGAAGAGAAAGTGGCCGCACACCAAAACGATAACTTGATAGTAGCAAAGATTTATTTGTACAAATCTGGATACAAGGTACAACAGAATGGAAATGGTAGGCGCGTTTCACACGACCAACAGCGTGTTTGTTCACTACAACTACTGCAACAAAAACCCAGCTTAAAAAATGCGTACTAAAAGGTGCACACCCCTACTTAATTGGAAAACCTGTTGCCTCCATTCTGTTATTTCTCCCTGTAGAAGGGCCGCTGGGTCGGCATCAATCGGCTGTGCCAGCTGTTAGCGAGTATTTTTAGAAATTGATGGGCACTGTACAAATATCTCACCACACTTTCCTTTTCTGAAATCTTTGCTGAGAAGCAATCTCCCATTTGGATATCATGGTATATAGTGTGATATAGTGAAGTACATTGTATTGGAATACACAAATGCGGCTTGTTTTAGAATGCCGGGGGAGCCAGTATGTGACACATAGTGATATTTTCTGGTGACATTGCAATTGGGATATATACAGTCTATATATATATATATATATATATATACTTTACAGTAAATCCCATTTCCAGACATTACAGTCAGTGTTAGAGAGGCAAAGCTCACTTTACAAATGGAACATTTTCTTCCTGCAGGATTTGAAGGTATTTTAGCTTTAGCACTGATTTAACTTTCTGTAACCTTCTATTGTAAATGATGTCTGATTGTCAGTACCCGCAAATCTGCCAGATTTCATCCAAATCCCGGATCAGGAGCACTCAATCATCGCTTCTTATGACCTGCAGCACACAACAGCGCATTGGGTACGCACTACCATGTCTGGGAAAATGGCGCATGTCTGACGTTCTGGCGTGTTGGCAGCCAATTCAAATATTCATTCATTAATGCACCAAACAGCATAGATTCCAATGGCCCAAACTTTTTAAAATCAATAAACTTTTTTTTTCGTTTTATACTATTTATATAAACTTTTTCTGTTACATTCAAAGCCCAACTCCAAGCTGCAAGAAAAAAAAAAAACAACAAAAAAAAAAAAAAAACGCTATAGTACCCACCCCTGCACATTACAAGTAAGGAATAGGCTGCATTACTTACCTTACCCCCACCCTGGCAGACTCCAGCGCTCTCCTCTCCCCCCTCCCATACCCTGGTCTATGGGTGGTCAATTGGTGTCAACACAGGGCCTTACAATGTAAGAAAAGGAGGAAGGAATGCAACCACAGCTGGGAGCGCCTTAGAGAAGAGGTTGCAGGGGACCAGTGACTTTGCTGGAGGGACCCTGATGGAATGAGAAATTATTAAAATTACTTCTTATTTCTTTACTTCTAGATAAAAATGAGACTTTAATCCTTGCAACAGAGGGAATACGGAAGTTTTCCACATAAAAAGCTGCTGCAGATTCCCACCAGGTATGACCACCTGGTATAGGATGTGAGCTGTCAGTGTACTGCTCACATCCCTCTGCCCGTGCAATGATTACACAGCACAAGCAGAGCTGCAATGGGATACGACCAGGGCTGCTGATAAGGCAGTACAGTTAGCCCTCCTGTACTGGGCCCAGACCCCATCAATTCAAACCTGCTGAGCAGGAGCGACTGCTGTACTGCCTCATTGGCAACTCTTGTGGCTCCCCCTGCAGCCCTGCCAGCTTTTCCTTCATTTTCTTCCTTTGGCTGCACTGCAGGGGGATTGGTACCTGCATCCCCACCCCCCTGCTATCCACCCCACCCCGTATGCCCCCTTCCCCTGCAGCATTGCCAACTTCTCTCCTCTCCTCTGCCACCAGCTGCTGAGGGCACACAGGGGGATGTTTCAGGATAGAGAGGTGGGTGTCCGCAATAAATATATTCTATTTAACAGCCTCTTCCTTTCCTGAATTGACACAGTGAGCGATCGTTAACAATCACTCATTGTTGTCTATTCATCACTGAAGCATAGCAAATTGTGTACATATGTAAATAAAAAAAAAGGAGGGGGGGGGACCCTGTCAGGTAGGCTGTACGGGGCCCTGGGATTTCCAACAGCAGCCCTGGTTAGGACCCTCCTTCTCCCCCTGCTATGAGGGTACAGGTGGAGAGATCGGGTAATGCCGCTCCAGCTCTCTCCCTTCTCTGAGCTCTGTGATTTGCTTGTCACAGCCACAGAACACAGAGCCACAGAGAGCCTAAATTAACAAAGGGGCTTGCTCCCCTTTTGTTTATGAGGGGCAGCATCTGCTCCATGTTCTAGTTTTAATAGAGTTGAGCAAGCATTGTGTTTGCACAACTCTTTGTTAATTCCACCCAATGCAGAATCACTTACAGACTCCTCAGATTCAGAAAAATGTTCGGCTTCACAGTGTCAGAACTTTAAAGCCGACCCGGCATACACTGTCAGCACGTTCCCAAATTTCCATGCCTCCTCCATGTGAGTCACCAGGCCCTTCAGAGAGACCAGCCTTTTTCCTGGCTCACCAGTAAGGGACCTCCCCTGGGTCTCCTCCTTGGCACGCTTCCAACAGACCAGGCAGGACAGCGTCAGGAACACTTCAGTACAGGTTAGGCCCCAAAACAGGCTATTGGGCCTATCAGTAGAGCTCCATCCATCAGCACATCCCTGGGCCTCAGCCCAGGGGAAAAGAGCAAGCTCATGGCTTGTCTCAAGTATTTATATCCTCCACAGCATGCACCAGTGGCTATGAACCTCCTATTAGATTGGCTAAAAATTTTTTTTACATATTATTAACTTAGTTTTGTTTGTGAAACATTGTACTATTATACCAGTGACATCTACTGGTCAGTTTAAGTTTAGGGAAAAAACAGGTGAAAAACTATACAATTAGTCTGAGCTAACAACAGCCCAGCCAAAGACTAAGTTGATATAGTAGCCACTGTTTAGGACAAGGGGGCTTAAAAAAAAAAAAGCTTTCCTGGAGCCATACAGAGTGAGGGGTAGGAGCCATTGCTGGTTCACTCACCTGTGTTTGTTTACATAGGTGTGCGCAAAGTCAGTGTCAGTAGGACAGAGGTTGGTGTCAGTCAGTAGAGCAGTGGACGGTGTCAGTGGGGCAGTGGATGGTGTCAATAGAGCAGTGGATGGTGTCAATAGAGCAGTGGATGGTGTCAATAGAGCAGCGGATGGTGTCAGTAGAGCAGTGGATGGTGTCAGTCAGAAGAGCAGTAGATGGTGTCAATAGAGCAGTGGACAGTGTCAATAGAGCAGTGGATGGTGTCAGTAGAGCAGTGGATGGTGTCAGTAGAGCAGTGGATGGTGTCAGTAGAGCAGTGGATAGTGTCAGTAGAGCAGTGGATGGTGTCAGTAGGGCAGTTGATGGTGTCAATAGAGCAGTGGATGGTGTCAGTAGGGCAGTGGGTGGTGTCAGTAGAGCAGTGGACGGTGTCAGTAGAGCAGTGGACGGTGTCAGTAGAGCAGAGGATGGTGTCAGTAGAGCAGAGGATGGTGTCAGTAGAGCAGCGGATGAGGTCAGTAGAGCAGTGGATGGTGTCAGTAGAGCAGTGGATGGTGTCAGTAGAGCAGTGGACGGTGTCAGTAGAGCAGAGGATGGCGTCAGTAGAGCAGAGGATGGTGTCAGTAGAGCAGTGGACGGTGTCAGTAGAGCAGATATTGGGGTCAGTAATGCAATGGATGGTGTCAATAGAGTAGTGGATGGTGTTAGTAGAGCAGTGGATGGTGTCAGTCAGTAGAGCAGTAGATGGTGTCAATAGAGCAGTGGATGGTGTCAGTAGGGCAGTGGATGGTGTCAGTAGAGCAGTGGATGATGTCAGTAGAGCAGTGGATGGTGTCAGTAGAGCAGTGGATGGTGTCAGTAGAGCAGTGGATGGTGTCAGTAGAGCAGTAGATGGTGTCAGTAGAGCAGTAGGTGGTGTCAGTAGAGCAGATATTGGGGTCAGTAATGCAATGGATGGATTAAGTAGTTTTTATTTTTATTTTTTTAATTATTAATTTACAGTTTTATTTCTTGATATTTTTTACAATATTATTTCTTATTATTTTTTCACAATGTTTTTTTAGGAGCCCCATTGGGGGGCTTTGGTGAAATATCAGGGGTCTAAAAAGTGAGCACAGAGATTCCCCGGTCCCTTAGCCTCAGCTGCAAAGGACAGTGAATGTGCACAAGACAAGGTCCATAAAGACATGAATGAGCGCCTTTGGGGTGGAGGAACTTGACTGGCCTGCACAGAGTCCTGACCTTAACCTGATAGAACACCTTTGGGATGAATTAGAGCGGAGACTGCGAGCCAGGCCTTCTTGTCCAACATCAGTGCCTGACCTCACAAAAGGGCTTCTGGAAGAATGATCAAACATTCCCATAGACACACTCCTAAACCTTGTGGACGGCCTTCCCAGAAGAGTTGAAGCTGTTATAGCTGCAAAGGGTGGGCCAACTCACTATTGAACCCTACGGACT
>NW_028119190.1:7500-23129 GCF_965119305.1 Pelophylax lessonae | reverse complement strand
AATGGAAGTTGGACGGTCAGCATTGGCATCACACAGGGCCCGTCAGATCCGCCAGGAATATCTGGACTATTTCGTGGGGAGAGGAGCTGTGTCCTGGCAGCAATCACTGTCACACACCCATTAATCTTGTTAAAGATTGGACACACAAGATAAATGTCAGAGATATATTATTTTTCAACACATTAAACAAAAATTGCAATGATTCTGTATTGTGGATTATAATCATTTGGGCACATATGCCAAACACAATTATTTGGGTTAATCATGTGTTATATATGTGTGACTTTGGAAGGGTTAATACATTCATCAGTGTGTTTCTTGACTGTAGTCTCTCACCAGCTGATCCAAAGTGATGATGGCCATGTGTTATTTTTTAGCCAGTGGTGTAAATACAAGGGCCTTCTGCACCCCACAAAATGTACACAAACCCTGTCACATTGAGAACTAGGTCACACCCAAGGTTCATCTAATGTCACCTTACATTGGTGTTCATTGTCCAGAAGTTGCCCATACTATATATTTCATATAATACATTAGGGTATTAACAAAGTACCTACACCTGTTATGTTGTGTTCATTTATGACATCCTTCTCACTGCCCACCAATGTTAGGATATGTCAATGTTATGTGAAACTTGATCATTGTTCATCTCAAAGTGTTATATATATAGGTAATGGAAAGTGAACTAGAGCAACGAACAAGCAATACACTATAGATTACACTGATCTCCCTACACTGATTGCTACTGGCAATATCAATGCCATATTGAATCCTAGGACTGCTAGTACCTTGAGTGTTGAGTCACACTTATGCGATGCGGGAAGTCTGCGACTTTGCAGCCTTCCAGCATTGCATAAGGGTGACCCGCCACTTACTTTTTGCACAGGATTGTATTCCACAAGTGTTAAGCACTGTGCGATCCAATCCAGATACATCAGAAATAAAGGGTCATGTGCGACTTGTATGCGTGTTCAGTGCGAATGTAGCCATACAAAGTGTATGTCTCAATTCACACTGCACATCTGATGGCATGTAATATCGTAGCGCACTGCTCCTTTATTACATGCGATCAGATGTTCATGCGAAAATCAGCTATACAGTTTGTATGGCTCAATTCGCACTGCACTCGCACAAAAGTCGCACATGATGCATTTATTCAGCCGCATCAGGATAGGATCGCACAGTCGTTCAAACTTGTGTGATCCGATCCTGTGTGAAATGTCAGATCGCACTGTGATATGCGTTAAAACTGGGGGTATCTTTAACATTTCATTGACACCTCCAGCAACTCGCATATGGCAGTGTCCAAAATGCTTTCATTAACATGTAAATATGTGAATAGGACAGCCATCATACATTTAGTGCTTCTTTACACAGCTTTAGACCTCGACCCCCCAACGAAAGTCTAATAAAGAATTGAACACACATTGTTGAATGTAAAAATGTTTTAGTATCAAACATTCACAGGGTTAGGGTTAGGGTTAGGGTTAGGGTTAGGGTGTTGTAAAGTGCTTTTCCCAAACTTGGGTACACTCTTTAACATCTGAGTGTAATTAAAATGCCATAAAACATTATAAAAAATTTGTAACATCAGGAACATCCCAATACAAACATTAAAAACGTAGGAAAATTGTGGCTTAAAATTTGCCAATCATGTCCACAAAATTGCGCATTTTGATTTGTAATGCCGTTGCAGTCTCCTTTATTTGTTCCAGGTCTGCGCAGCATTGGAGAGCCTCACGGGTCAATTTGGCTAATGTGCAACTATGTAAAACATGGTCTGTAAAAAAAAAAAAAAAATGAGTCAATGTGAATCACCTACATGAGGTCATAATAATAGAGAAACATTTGGTGTCCAGGTAATCTTAAATTCCTCTCGAGTTAATACCTACCCTGTTCATATGCTCTTTTGCCCTAGGCTCTTCTTCTTCCTCCTGTCCTCCTCCGATGCTGTTGCTGATGATTCTGCCGGTCTCCTGAGCTTACTATAGATTTATTAGGGGTGTGAACGCATGATGACGTCATTGTGAGGGCATGGTCGTAATGTATATATATTAAGATGCAGAGACCAGAGACGGGCAGAATGCACGGCAACAGCATCGGAGGAGGACAGGAGGAAGAAGAAGAGCCTAGGGCAAAAGAGCAGACAACATAAGAGCAGAAGATTGGACAGCAGAAGAGTGGAGAGGAGAAGATCCAAAGAGCAGAGTGGAGAAGACCGGATGAAGATATTTAAGAACATTTCATAAACGTCTCCTGTCGTTATTCACATACACTTCCATTTATGTGGTTAATGTGTAGGGGTACTATGTACCCCATACCCATTCACATAGGGATTGGGGTCTGGGATCTGGGGGCCACCCTTTGTTAAAGGTTGCTTCCAAAGTCCTAGGAACCCCCTGGCCGCATGACCCCCCAAAACCACCAGACAGGGTTGTGGGGATGAGGCCCTTGTCCTCCTCTACATGGGAGCAAGGTGCTTTTGTGTGTGCGGTGCAGAGGCCCCCTGGCCCAAAGCAACAAAACCCCCCCATGTTGAGGGCATGTGTCCTGCTGTGGTCCAGGGGGTGTTTGGTCCGCTTGCTCGTTCTCTTTCCTGGCCTGACAAGCTGCATGCTTGGATAAGGGTCTGGTAGGGGTTTTGGGGGTAACCCACGCTGTCTTTTTGTTGTGGGCATACCCTCAAACTCAATAACACACACAAAAGGCCTGGTTGTAAACTTGGGGTGGACACCCACGGTGGGTTCTTCAATTTTTTGGTGTAGTTCCCCCTCAAAAATCTTTACAACGCAAGTGGCCCCGCAAGTCAGAGCATCCTGATCCGACTTACGGTGAGACTTCCATTCAAATAAAGAGGCTCCCATAGGGAACTAGTGTTGTAAATTGGAGGCTAAAAATAACACTGATAAAAATCATTCTGAAAAAACCTACGTGGGCACACAATTGGCTCTTGGACACTTGGTCCTGGTTCCTCCACAGTTTCGGAAGTGGCTTCCACGCTGCTTGCCAAGTTGCCAGGAGATCGGGGTTCTGACATGGCTGGGGATGCCACATCCTGGCATGATGCAACATCTGCAATGTAAATTTGTAAGGGAATACAAGAATATAAGGTTAAACAATCATTGCAAATACACATATTTCTATGATCCCACTACACAAAAATCTGTGACTACCAACCTTCTTGTTGCTCTGGTGTCTGGTCACTTGTTGGCTCCACCAGAATCACCTCAGGCATAATGTCTTCATCTACATAATACAAAACATTGGCCATATCATAAAAGTCACAAGAGGTACATTTGTTAGGACATGGTGCCCTGCTTGATAGCTCTTTTAGTAACAAATATGAAGACATGTACATGGTTATCTACGAAAAATATGGTACATTAATGTTTGACAGTGCATAGGAACCAATTACCTTTAGTGGAATCTGTGCCACCATCTGGGCCCATGTCCTCCTCTTCTTCCACAACTGCCGATGGAGCTGCCAAACCTCTCCTCCTCCTTTCCCATTGTTTGGCATGGAGTTTACGTTTTTCTCCTATTTAAAGGTTTGAATAATAATCTGTGATTAATAGGAATGTTTGCTGAGAAGATTCGTGCAGGAAAGAACGTTCGTTGCAACACAATACATATATTTTTAACTATGGCTTCCTGACTTTTAATGTCATATACTAAAACATCAACAATAGATCGATCAAATCACGACATGACAACTAAAATGAGTAATCTAACTTTTTACATAGACATTATAATCTAGACATGTTAATACAACATACACCAAATTATAAAAAACATATTGCATGATTAAAAAAATAAATAAAAAATAAAACTTACTTTTTTTCAAAATCCGATGGATTTGGGAAAGCTGATCCTGCTCACGGTGTTTGAGGTCAGACCACCGTTTCCGAATCTGATCTTTCGATCGCTCCACACCAAATTTTTTTACCAAACAGGCCACCACCTTGTCCATGATGCCATCTTTCCTGGCATTGGGCCGATCGTAATTTGCCAACTTGCCATCATAATCCATTTTTTCTAAAATGGAGACCATCTCCACCATTTCTGGCTTTGACATGGGTGTAGCCCTTGATTTTCGGGTGGCCCAATCACTTCGGCCCACACTAATTGAGCTCCCAGATTGTTGAGACATTATTCTTGATTACAAGATTTTTCCACTGCTTCAGGTGTGAGTGTCGCATGTAGGCCTGATCTTCGGCACGTACACACCCCTGCACAAGCCCGCCACTGGAGGAGGAGTTGACGCCTGCGCTGTATTTAAAGGACGCCGGATCGTTCGGCCGACGATTCGCTAGCGGACATATCGAGAGTTGGAGCACGATCGAGCGGCGAATCACGACTTTTCCCCACAAACAAAGGTACGACTCTTTTAATAGAAAGTGTGTGTTTTGGGCCCTATACAGCTTTTATTAGGAATATCTTTATTATGTGCCAAAATAAATGCTATTTTAATATGTTTTGTGTTGTTTTGTGTCTTGCAGGCATATACTGTCCTGCAATATGGTGGACAATTTCACCAGCCATAATTTCCTCATCAGCTTCATTGATGAATTCAGGCAACTGCCGTGTTTGTGGCAAGTGAAGTCCGCAGATTATAAAAATAGAAAACTCAGAAAACAGGCCATGGAACATTTGGTGGCCTTCTACAAGCCCGTCTGTCCTGGGGCAAATTTTAATTATATCCGCAAAAAAATAAACAGTATTCGCACTGCCTACAGGCGGGAGTTAAAAAAAATAGAGGAGTCCACCCAGTCTGGAGCAGGTGCACGGAATGTACATGTACCACGGCTGTGGTACTATGATAACATGCGATTCCTGGCAGACACCATGGAATCCAGGCCGTCAATTTCAACACTGCCTTCTACTTCGGCAGAGGGCTCAGTGTCGGTTGATCCAAGCCAGGATGAGGATTTCCTGGAGGAGAGTTTTACTGAGGTATGGCATTTCACAATATATTGTCTGCTAAAATGTAATCATGTAACAAAATTATAAGCTAAACCATAATTGACCCTTTATGTAAACGGGCATAGCAAGGGGTTGGCATGACAGGCAACCGCCAGGGGCGCAGGCCAAGGGGGGTGGGTCACAAAAACATTGGCATTGTTTTATTGTTTATTTTAACAATCCACTCAGCCTGCACACCCCAGAACCCCCAGTTTGCAGGCAGATTCATGCAGGTGTTAAACATTGAGAGCTGCTTCATGCAGGTGTAAAACATTGAGAGCAGCTGAGCCAAAAGACCAGGAGACTGAGACTGCCTCTCACTGCATCCCCAGCACACCTCCGGTCTTACAAACACTGCTGCATCCCCAGCACACCTCTGGTCCTAACAAACACTGCTGTAGCCTCAGCATTCCTCTGGCTCAACCTTTTTTAATACAAAACTAACAGCTCCTGCAAATGATACATCCATCCTTGCTTCCATTTCTCTGGTCTCTCACTCTGGGTCAGCAAGGCAGGTGGCTTCCTTATTCCTGTTTCCCTGCACTGCTTCACCCTCAATGCCCTACATCAAAGCCCTCTGCAAGTTCAGGCCCCTCTCTCTCTGCAACCCCCTCCTCTCTCTCTCACACCCCCTCTTTCTCTCCCTCTCTCTATCTCTCAACCCTCTCTTTCTTTTTCACACCTGAGACAATGATTGCCCACTAGAGAGCTCTACACTGGGCAAACAAGGGGCAAATTAGAAACTTTTAATGCCCTTTAATTTTTTTTTTTGGGGGGTGGGTTACAGTTTTACATTGATCTTGGGGGGGGGGGTTGTTGCCAAATACAGCTCCTCAACAAGGGCACTGGAGACCCTAGATACGCCACTGTATGTAAAGTCTGCTATTTGTTCACAATAATATAACAAACATGCATTTTTATATACACTATAACATTCTAATCAATTGTTCATTTCATCAACAGGGAAGTGTCACTGAGGAGGAGCCAGGTTGCAGCCAGGAGCCTGGGGAGCCTGCGGAGCCTGAGGAGCCTGTGGAACTATTTCCACCACCACCTCCTCCTGCCAAACGGAGGCAAAAGAGGAAGCACGTGGATGACATAACCGATGAATTTATCCAGGAGGCCACCATAGCCCTACGTCGGAAACCGGAGGCCAATGAGTCCTTCGGCAACATGACGGCAAAAATTTTGGATAAGGTGGACCTCAGGCAGTGTCAGTATGCCAGAAAAATCATCCTCGATGTGCTGCAAAAGGCTGAAAACGGCATACTTACTGAGCACAGCCATGCATGCCAGGAGCACCCGTGCCCTCCACCTCCACCTCCACCTCCACAACACCCACCACCTCGCCAAATGCCACATGGCCAGTGGCAATATGGCCAGCAGGATCCAAACCTGCCCTCATGGCAACCTGATTACAATTACCAGCAACTTTAATTTTTGTAACCCCCTATTATTTATTTTACCCCTGTTTGCCAGTTTCTAGTTTAATTTTGTCCAAATGGAACTTTTTTATGTTTAGTTTATTATACGGAAAGTATTGATGTTTGCTTTGGTTTTTTTTTGCTGAGATCCAAAAAATAAAGAAAATGAAAATAAAAAATGTCCTATCTGAATTTGTTAACATGTTTAATATTGTGCATAACCTGAAAAATATGTTTTAGACATTAATTCATACAAGAATAAAGGGTCATATCAATAGTTAGATCTTTGGTGTGAAAATACAAAAATAATGGTGAAGAGTTCAAATTATTTAATTATAAAATTTGATAGAACAGATAGAATAGACAAACATTATCTTCATCATAACAGAACACATGCCTTTTTATTAGAAAAGTATGGCATTATGAGCAGCATCTTCCTTCTTCTCACATTTATCAAGATGAGCATGTGCTCCGCATTTCACCTATTTCTTGGACTTCCGCGAGCCGAAAGTTCTTTCTGAATAAAATGTTGAGTTTACTAGAGAAAATTCTTCCGGGAACTCATTTGGTTTGATCATGCGTGTTGGGATTTGTAGCTGTGTGTCGGCCGAATTGTGTACTGACAGGCGAACAATCGTCCGTTCTGGTGTCGGCATACAAAAATTTTCATGTTTGCAAGAAAGACTTTTGTCCGCGGATTGTGCGCAGACATCTGTCGGAGGCACCATACTAACACGCGTACAATCGGCAGATCCTTCGTCCACCGACGTTTGTATGCCGACGATCGGTACGTGTGTACGGGCCTTTAGCATACAAGGTGTGTCTAAAAAGTTCAGTGAATGGTCCGCTAACTCAACGGCAACATGGGCCAGGTGCACACGCATGCACTTGGCTATCCAGAGACAAGTAGAGAAGCGCCTACTAGCGTGGTGTACATGTGACCATCAGGGTAAACCCGCAGTGGGCAGTCAAATGTGGTTAGTGTGGGAGGTAGAGTCACAGTGCAATGGAGCAGTGAGTTAACCACTTAAGCCCCGGAAGATTTTACCCCCTTCCTGACCAGGGCCTATTTTGCGATTCGGCACTGCGTGACTTTAACAGACAATTGCGCGGTCATGCGACACTGTACCCAAACGAATTTGACATCCTTTTTTTCCCACAAACAGAGCTTTCTTTTGGTGGTATTTGATCACCTGTGTGATTTTTTGATCATGTGCTATAAACAAAAAAAGAGCGACAATTTTGAAAAAATAACAGTATTTTTCGCATTTTTTTATATGAAATTGCCCCCCCAAAAAATTTAAAAATCAAAATATTTTAACATTTTAGGCCAATTTGTTTTCTGCTAAATATGTTTGGTAAAAAAAATCCCAAAAAGCGTATTTTGATTGGTTTGCGCAAAAGTTATTGCGTTTATTAACTAAGGAAAAGATTTTTGTCATTTTTATTTTTTTTTTTTAACGAGTAATTACGGCAATCTGCGATTTTTTTTGCGGGGCTGCGACATTGCGGCGGACATTGACTGACATTTTTTGACACTTTTGGGGTTACCAGTGACATTACTTCAATAATCAGTGCTATACATATGAACTGTTACTGTAAAAATGACACTGGCAGGGAAGGGGTTAACTTTATTTGAGAAGGAGGGGTTAAGTGTGTCCCTAGGGGCGTGATTATAACTGTGATTGGATGTGGCTGTGTGTGTAACAGCACAGATCTACGGTCCTACATAGCAGGACCGTATGATCTGTGCTGTTACACAGGGGAGAAAGACAGACCGCTTTGTTTACATTAGCCGCCTGCCTTTCTCCCGGTGTAACCGACGATCGCGATAAACTGGCCGACATCGGGTCCGCTGCTCACACGCGCGGGGGGGGGTCCGTGAGCGAGCGGGAGCGCGCCTCCAGCGGCGCGCGCTCGCTCCCTAGAGCCTCACAGGCTAGCGACATAGATCTACGTCGCTTTGCCTGTGAGGGGCTGACTGCCGACGTAAATAGTCGTTAGGCAGCCGGCAAGTGGTTAAAATCAAGTTCTGCTACAAATTGCAGGAAAACAGTAACAGAGATTCATGAAATGTTGGTGCAAGTGTACGGGACAGAAACCATGTACGAACGCTTTCGTGACGGGAAGGAAACGACTGAGGATGAGCCACATTTGGGTTACCTGTTGACAAACAGAACCCCAGAAATGATTGAATGAGTGTAACAAATGCTGGCATGAGATCGACAACCGACTCTGTGATTGATGATGGAGGAATTGGGCATTAGCAAGGACATGGTGCACACCATGGTCCGCAAAGTTTTGGTTCCCACTTCCCAGTTTGTGCCGCACAAAGCTGACAGACAAACAGAAAGCAAAACCGATAGAAACCTCTGGAGATTTCATTACCATGTGTGACCTGGATCCATGCTTTCTGTCAACCATCATCACACGTGATGAGACCTGGTGCTACCAGTTCAATTCGGAATCCAAGTGGCAATCGATGAAATGACGTTCACAAGCTAAACTGGCACCTGCAGATTTCTTTCTGTTTTCCCGCCTGAAGAGCATCATGAAGGGCGCACGTTATTCGGATGTGGCAGCAATCCAAGAATGTGCAACAGCGGTTCTGTGATCGATTCCTAAAGAGGCCATTGCTGACAGTTTCCAGAAGCTTTATGAACGTTGTCAAAAGTGTGTTGTGAAGGATGGCAATTATTTTGAAGGCCAATAAAGGTCATTAATTTGTATCTTCTGTTTTGTTTGTTTCCTGATATCATTCACCAAACATTTTAGACACACCTCATATGTGTCCATGCACACATAGGCTTTTAGAGGGGTTTAATGGCAGGAAAATTTGGAGGAAGAAAAAACCCCCACTTCCAGTGTGTCCAGGGGCAGCAGCACTTTGGCAGAAAAAATGCTTGATGCCTGTAAACATGTGTAAACATGCGTTATTGCTAGGTGTGTTTAGCGCTTGATTGTTAATTCATTTCAATGGCCAAAATAAAATATTATTCTGGCCAATTAAATTACCGTAATTAATGCCCAAACTCTTGATGCGCTGAAATATGCCTAAACATGTTACACGCTTTTACAAGCATCAAGCGTTTGTTTTTTTTTGCCAAAAAACATTGCTGCCAGAAGGAGAGGCTTCTAGGAGAGTTTTTAAAAAAATCCTTTGTGCATTAGGCTTAAGACTTAAAGGATGGGCACTTGGATACAACAAATACAACATGGAACCATTATGGCAATGGGTGGAGTTAATAGCAGTTGGGTACCCTAGAATCTATAGGAAATGTATATGGTAGCAGATGAAGGTAATGGCAGTTGGGTGCACTAGCATCTATAGGAAAATTATATGGCAGTAGATGGAGGTAATGGCAGTTGGGTGCACTAGAATCTATAGGAAAAGTATATTAAGTAGATGGAGGTAATGGCACTTGGGTGCACTAGAATCCATAGGAAATGTATATAGCAGGAGATGGAGGTAATGGCAGTTGGGTGAACTAGCATCTATAGGAAAAGTATATGGCAATAGATGGAGGTAATGGCAGTTGGGTGCACTAGAATCTATAGGAAAAGTAGATGGATTAGATGGAGGTAATGGCAGTTGGGTGCACTAGAATCTATAGGAAGAGTAGATGAAGGTAATGGCAGTTGGGTGCAATAGAATCTATAGGAAATGTAGATGGAGGTAATGCCAGTGGGTGCACTAGAATCTATAGGAAAAGTATATAGCAGGAGATGGAGGTAATGGCAGTTGGGTGAACTAGCATCTATAGGAAAAGTATATGGCAGTAGATGGAGGTAATGGCAGTTGGGTGCACTAGAATCTATAGGAAAAGTAGATGGATTAGATGGAGGTAATGGAAGTTGGGTGCACTAGAATCTAGAGGAAAAGTTGATGGAGTAGATAGAGGCAATGGCCGTTGGGTGCACTAGAATCTATAGGAAGAGTAGATGAAGGTAATGGCAGTTGGGTGCACTAGAATCTATAGGAAGAGTAGATGAAGGTAATGGCAGTTGGGTGCAATAGAATCTATAGGAAATGTAGATGGAGGTAATGCCAGTGGGTGCACTAGAATCTATAGGAAAAGTATATAGCAGGAGATGGAGGTAATGGCAGTTGGGTGAACTAGCATCTATAGGAAAAGTATATGGCAGTAGATGGAGGTAATGGCAGTTGGGTGCACTAGAATCTATAGGAAAAGTAGATGGATTAGATGGAGGTAATGGAAGTTGGGTGCACTAGAATCTAGAGGAAAAGTTGATGGAGTAGATAGAGGCAATGGCAGTTGGGTGCACTAGAATCTATAGGAAGAGTAGATGGATGTTATGGCAGTTGGGTGCACTAGAATCTATAAGAAAAGTAGATGGAGTAGATAGAGGCAATGGCCGTTGGGTGCACTAGAATCTATAGGAAGAGTAGATGGAGGTAATGGCAGTTGGGTGCACTAGAATCTATAGGAAAAGTATATAGCAGGAGATGGAGGTAATGGCAGTTGGGGACACTTGATACAATAAGGAAGATATATGCCAGTGGCTGGAAGAGATAGCAGCTGGGTACATTAGATGTTGTTAGAAATTGTTAAAGCTTAAGTATGGCCAAATGGCAGTTGGGTGCACTAGAATCTATAGGAAAAGTAGATGGATTAGATGGAGGTAATGGCATTTGGGTGCACTAGAATCTATAAGAAAAGTAGATGGGGTAGATAGAGGCAATGGCAGTTGGGTGCACTAGAATCTATAGGAAGAGTATATGGAGGTAATGGCAGTTGGGTGCACTAGAATCTATAGGAAAAGTAGATGGAGTAGATAGAGGCAATGGCAGTTGGGTGCACTAGAATCCATAGGAAAAGTATATAGCAGGAGATGGAGGTAATGGCAGTTGGGAACACTTGATACAATAAGGAAGATATACACCAGTGGCTGGAAGAGATAGCAGCTGGGTACATTAGATGTTGTTAGAAATTGTTAAAGCTGAAGTATGGCCAAAGATGAGTTTTGGTCTATTGCTTATTTAAAAACAAATCAGGTCTAACATCTGGTCTAATATGTGGTCCGTATCTGGCTGCTGCGGCATTTGTTACATATCTTACTTTTACTAAGGCAGCAGTCTTCTGTTACAAACTTCTGGTGCTGAGACCTGTAGTTTCAGCTGCAGTACACTGATCACTGTGAGACATTTGCTCTGCATCTCCTCCATTAATAAAAAAGCCTTGCATTTATTTTCAATGAATGCAAGATGCTCTGTGATTTGAGGAAGTGCAGATGAAACTAATAATCTAGCCCCCTCCAATCACAGAGCACCTTGCAATTATTGGAAAGAATGCAAGGATTTCTATGAAAGGAGGCGGTACCAAGTGAGCGACCTACAGCGTTCATTTTGCAGTGCACTGCAGCCAGAACTACAAGTAAAATGAAGCTAGCATAGCACAATAGTGATACAGTATATTTAGAAAATAGATTTTGTGTACACCAGTCCCATGGAAGAAAACTACTGAGCGCTAGATAATGGTTTCTACTGACCGAAAGTTTAAAACATAGTTGAGACCCTCCATGTAACACATTAGAGTATTATACATGCATCAATGACAACTTTTCACTGCTTTTATAATAACGGCTTTCACTTCTTGGTTCCTCAAGCTGTAAATGAGAGGATTTAGCATTGGGGTCACTATGGAATAGAAGATAGAGGCCGCCTTGTCTTGTTTCTTAAGAACACTGGATGGAGGCCGAAAATAAGTGACGAAAATTGCTATGAAAAAGATGGAGGCACATATGATATGTGAAGAACATGTGAGGAATGCCTTTTGACGGCTCCCAGTAGATTTTATACGTAGAATGGAGGAAATGATCAAAGTATATGAGACCAAGATTGCTGTCAACGAATACAAGCCAAAAGAACTTATCACTGCTATGTTGACAACATCACAAGAAAAACCCTTTGAGCAGGACAGTTTCATCAGCGGTGGGATGTCACAGTAGAATTGGTCTATATGGTTTGGTCCACAGAACTGAAGACTGAACACACAACTGGTCTGCAATGCTGCCTGTAAGAAGCCACAACCAAAGGAGAAGACCACCAGGGACCAACATTTCCTCGTGGTCATTATTGAAATATATTGAAGAGGATGACAGATAGCTGCGTATCGATCATATGACATGCTTGAGAGAAGAAGAACTTCAGTACCTGCCATTGCGGCAAAAAAGAAAAACTGTGCAGCACAACCATTGAACGATATGGTCTTGCTCTGAGAAACCAGGTCAGCCAGCATTTTTGGAGTGGTAGCAGAGGAATATACGAGGTCCACCAAAGAGAGGTAACTCAAGAAGTAGTACATCGGAGTTTGGAGGTTAGAGGCTAAGTGGACCATGGCCATCATGCCCACATTTCCAATTATGGTCAAAATGTAAACAGCGGAGAAGAAAATAAAGAGGAATGGGACAAGTGAGTCATTATCTGTTATTCCGGAAAGCACAAACATTGTCACTTGAGTCTGGTTTAGGTTGTCCATTGAGTTCTTCCTCTGGAAATGTTAAAACATATTCAACAGTTTTCATCAAACAAAAAATCCAGACAAATGTGCTCTGAAACAAGATATTGTGTGTAGATTCATAAAAAAGGCAACATCATTTACTTGTGTTCTTCTGTTTTATAACTAACATGGCTTCTAAAATAAAAAAATCCTTTGAAGCTGGGAATGTTGGGTGATCTACTGGACCGTATTTATTCAATTATGTCACCCAAGACTCTTTGTTCAAAAGGCAATTTTTTGGGGGGGTCATAACCATAGTTGGTAAATGATGTCATCCAGGATCCCTGTCTGGTTTGAATACAAACAGCAGCCAGCTAGGGATTTCTCATTTTGCGGCAGTAGTGCAGTGGGGCAAGGTCATCAGGTGGTGGGTTGTTGTGATAGTAGGACACACCTTCAGATGCATGGGTCATTGTGATGTTGGGTTATAATGACTGATATGGATCAACATCACTGGATGATGTGATTGACAATGGATTTACTTTGGGGGACATTACTTACTTTTTTTTTTAACCGCTTGCCGATCGCCGCACGACTATTTACTGCGGCGGTCAGCCCCTCACAAGCAAAGCGACGTAGTACTATGTCGCTAGCCTGTGAGGGTCTAGGGAGCGAGCGCACACCCCCGCGCAGTCACGGACACCCCCCCGCGCGTGTGCCCGGCGGACCCGATGTCCGCCGGGCACTCGCGATCATCCGTTCCACCGGGAGAAAGGCAGGCGGCTAATGTAAACAAAGCCGCCTGTCATTCTCCCCTGTGTAAGAATGGTGATCATACGGTTCTACTATGTAGGACCGTTAATCACTGTTCTTACACATCAAGCCACAGCCAATCACAGTTAGAATCACGCCTCTACGGACACACATAACCCCTCCCTCTGATAAAGTTAACCCCTTCACTGCCAGTGTCATTTTTACAGTAACAGTGCTTATGTATAGCACTGATTACTGTAGGAATGTCCCTGGTAACCCGAAAAGTGTCAAAAATGTCAGTCAAGGGTCCGATCTGTCCGCCGCAATGTCTCAGTCCCGCAAAAAAAAATTGCAGATCGCCGCATTTACTCGTTAAAAAAACAAAAAAAACAACAAAAATGACAAAAATCTTTCCTGTAGTTAGCAAACGCAGTAACTTTTACGCAAACCAATCAAAATACGCTTTTTGCAATTTTTTTTTACCAAACATATGTAGCAGAAAACAAATTGGCCTAAAATGTTAAAAAATTTTGATTTTTACATTTTTTTTGGGGGGGGGGAATTTCATATAAAAAAATGTGAAAAATATTGTTATTTTTGCAAAATTGTCTTTTTTTGTTTATAGCGCATGATCAAAAAAATCGCACAGGTGATTAAATACCACCAAAAGAAAGCTCTGTTTGTGGGAAAAAAAGGACGTCAAATTCGTTTAGGTACATCGTTGCACGACCGCGCAATTGTCCGTTAAAGTCACGCAGTGCCGAATCGCAAAATAGGCCCTGGTCAGGAAGGGGGTAAAATCTTCCGGGGCTTAAGTGGTTAAAGAACTTTGTCACGCTGTGTGTGTCCCTCTACTAATGGACTTGCTTGCTGATAGTCTCAGCCTGTAGCCACAGTCCTCGTGTTTCACCCCTATTTAGCTCAATTGATTAAATAGTGTGGGCTTTTGGGATCCAGAAAGAGAGAGAGATGAGGGCACTCCGGTGGGTGTGGATGGCCGGTCCTGAGTAGCGGTGGGGGGACGGCACTTCAGGCAGGACTTATGAGAGGAGAAGTAACTCTAAAAGATCATGAGAAAGAGATAAAGGCACCTCTAAGTGCAATCCTTTTAATATTGCCCTTATAGGGGCCTTTCTCTCTTTCTCATGGGCTTCTGGGATCACCTCAACTGTGTTTATTTATACTTTTGAATTTATTTTTGGGGGGGGGGGATAAGTAATAATGGGCACATATTTTCCTAGAATGGGTTTATATCTTGGGGCCCCTTATGTTAAAGTGATCTTTCAGATTTCATCAAGCCCCCCAGCAAGCCCTCACATCCCTTTTCTGAGATAGGATGCGGGGATGAGGCTCTTGACCCCTTAAGATGGCAAAGATGATAACGTGACAAGAGGCCTTGCAATATATTTTTTTTCCCCCCACAATGCACCCTTCCAATGTTGAAAGGCATTTGGCGCGGTATGGATCAGGAAGAGGGTGGATGCTCTATAGACTCTTCTTTCTGGCCACCCAGGCTGAATTCCTAGATAGGGGACTGGTATGAATTTAAAAGGGAACCCAAAAACATTTAATTTACATTTTTATTTTTTTAGACCACTTTTTTGTTGCCATATTTTTTTTTAAGTTTAATAAAAGAAGTTTTAACCTCCTTAGCGGTATCCCCGAGCGTGACTCGGGTGGATTTTTTATGCTACTATCGGTATCCCCGAGCGTGACTGGGGGTGGATTTTTTATGCTACTATCGGTATCCCTGAGTCAAGCTCGGGGTGGATGTGCAGAGCTGCAGCGCTGTCCCTTACCTTCCCCTGGCGATCCAGCGGTGATCTCCCATTGCTGTGATCACCAGCCGAGATCCCCGCCGCTCGTCCGTCGCTCTGATGACTTCCTGGTTCCGTTCCCTGCAGCAGCAATGGTGCATGGGAGCGGAACTGGGCGGGAAATTCAAATGTTGCACAAAACACAGACACAAATACATAACATTTATATTATATTATATATGTATAAATGTATATATATATATATATATATA
>NW_028119190.1:0-5000 GCF_965119305.1 Pelophylax lessonae | reverse complement strand
TGCACTGTTACTGTAATAATGACACTGGCAGGGAAGGGGTTAACCTAGTGGGTGATCAAAAGGGTTAAATGTAAGCCTAGGGGAGTGTGAATCGCAAAATATGGTCTGGTCATTAAGGGGGCAAATCCTTCCGGTCCAGAAGTGGTAACATAGTTACATAGTATTAGTAGTTGAGGTTAAATAAAGACAATAGTCCATCCAGTTCGACCCGTGTAGGTGTGTATGGAAGTATTCGTTTCCCATAACCCTGAATGTTTTGATCTTTGAGTTGTACGTCCAATAGTCCCACAATATGGTTAAAGTCCCACATCTCGCCTTACTTTTGTTCTTCATTTCATTGGGATGTTGGTACCATTGTCAACATTTACATTTAATCCTGGTGTTGCCCATACAATTATCCGAAGATGTCTCTCAACAGTCTTCCCCTCTCTTGGTGACTGTACTACATTTCATCAAACGTATGTGCAGCACAGCTCTTCAATAAATATTGATCTTCAGATGATTACATTTACATAATAAATGTAACAAGCAAACTTACTTGTCAGTAAAGGTCCAAGGCACGGTTATCTCAGATCTGTATTTTCCTGCAGGGTAGTATAAAGGATAGGTACCAGTCATTTTGGTTACAATTAACATTAGTTAAAATGGCTATATTAGGACAATGTCACATATCTAATAAGCCATGTGGCCATATTAGGTCACTAATGTCATGAGAACCCCTGCCCCTTTGTATATGTGCAGCTGCGGGGCAGGAATTCTTAGGACATCATTGACCCAATATAATAATGTAGCCATTAAGTGTAAAAATCTCCCATGTACAAAAAAATGGCAACCACCCCAATCCAGTGGCGGCCCATCCATTAGGGGTGCTGCCCCCCATCCATGCATCCGGCCCCCTAATCTACATGTAGGTCACTGGATGCATGGATTCCAATAGGGTTTTTTTTTTTTTTTAGAAGCACCTGATTAGAGCCAGAGGCTCTAATAGGCTTCAAAGAAGGGTGGGCACACCCAGTTGTAGGACAATAGCGAATGAATATTCACTATTATCACACTGATTCTCCTCCCAGCCAATCGGGAAGTGGGTCATGAGAGCGCTTTCCTGATTGGCTGAAAAGAAAAGCAATAAGCCAGGAAGAGGGAGAAAGATTCATGGCTGGAGGAGGTAAGAATGCTGGCTGTCCCGTGTGGGGTGGGGGGGGGGGTGTATTTGCCTGCCAGACGTTCGTCCATCCTGCTGAGGGAGGTGGATATGCTGCCTCCCCCCCAAATTATCATGCACCAGCCGCCACTGCCCCAACCTATAACTGGCCTTTGCAGCAAGGTGCACATGGAAGGGCAAAGCACATCGCAAACAAACAAAAGATTTCTCAGCACACATACCAGCCAGCCTGCAAAACAACCAAATTGGTCCTGTCTAACAGTTTGCCTTAAAAACAGGGGGTTGTACTGGCACACATTTCAAAGGATATGCGTAAGCTGCAGTGCCCGTGTCAAGGGACCTCTGTATATACTGCAGTCCAAACTCTAAAATTTCCAGAGTCTCCATAATAGGAGCACATATATCAATGAATAGGTTAAGGGCAGGTGTGCCTGGAGGGAGTCCACCCCTCCCTAACCACTTGCCGATATACTGCGACAGGCTGGCTCGGCTGCACAAACCGCCGTACCTGTACGGAGGTTCGTGGGAGCGCTCCTGCGGGCGCGTGGGCACTGACGGAGGTGCGCTCGCAACCTCATTAGCCAGCGAGGAAGCTGATTCACAGGGCTGGTGGCCGGGATTGCCGCCGGCACCCGCGATCGCTCCCCGTGGAGAGAGAACAGCGGTCTGCTGTTGTAAACACAGCAGACTGTTGTTCTCTCAGGAATCAGCACAGAGCGCCTGTGTTCCTCCTATTTAGGAATACAGGTCTCTGTGTTGATTCCACCAGCCCCTCCCCATCACAGTTAGAACCCCCCCCCAGGCATACACTTAACCATTTGATCGCCCCTGGGTTAACCCCTTGCCTGCCAGTGTCATTAGTACAGTACCAGTGCATATTTTTTTAGCACCGATTACTATAGAAATGTTACTGGTTCCCCCAAATGTGTCAAAAATGTCAGTTAGAGGTCTGATCTGTCCACCGCAATGTCGCCGTCCCCGCTACAAATCGCAGATTGCCGCCATTACTAGTAAAATGAATAAATAAAAATGACAAATCTTTCCCCTAGTTTGTAGACGCGATAACTTTTGCGCAAACCAATCAAAATACTCTTATTAGGATTTTTTTTTTTTTTTATCAAAAATATGTAGTAGAATACAAATTGGCCTAAAATGATGAAAAAAATTTGATTTTTTTATATGTATATATATATATATATATATATTTTTTATTTTTTTTTATTGGGAATGTTATATAGCAGAAAGTGAAAAATATCGTTTTTTTTTTTTTTCAGAATTGTCTCTTCTTTTTTGTTTATAGCTCAACAAATAAAAATTGCACAGTTGATCAAATACCACCAAAAGAAAGCTCTATTTGTGGGAAAAATAGGACCGTGCAATTGTCCGTTAAAGTAATGCAGTGCTGAATCACAAAATATAGCCTGGTCATTAACCACTTTACCACCGGAGGATTTTCCTGCTTTTAGTCCAGGCCACTTTTTGCAACTTGGCACTGTGCGACTTTAACTGACAATTGCGCTATCATGCAACACCGTACCCAAACGAAATTTATGTCCTTTTTTTCCCCACAAACAGAGCTTTCTTTTGGTGGTATTTCATAACCTCTGCGCTTTTCTTTTTTTGCGATATTAATAAAAAAAGAGCAAAAATTTAGCGAAAAAAATTGACATTTTCTACTTTGCCAGTTAAAAAATATCCAATATATTCAATTTTTGTCATATATTTAGGCCAAAATGTATTTAGCTCCTTGTCTTTGACAAATAAAATTCTCAATGAGCGTATTTTTAACCGCTTTAAGACCGGGAGATTTTACCCCATTCCTGACCAGGCTATATTTTGCGATTCGGCACTGGGTTACTTTAACGGACTATTGCGTGGTCGTGCGACACTGTACCCAAATTAAATTTATGTCCTTTTTTTTATTTGATCACCTGTGCGATTTTTAATTTTTGAAAAAAAGAGCGACAATTTTGAAAAAAAAAAACTATTTTTTACATTCTGATATATAACATTCCCCAAAAAAAAATTTAAAATCTAAATTTTTAACATTTTAGACCAATTTGTTTTCTGCTACATATTTTTGTTAAAAAAAAATCACAATAAGCGTATTTTGATTGGTTTGTGCAAAAAGTTATGGCGTTTACTAACTACGGGAAAAATTTGTCATTTTTATTGTTTATTTTTTTTTACTAGTAATGGCGGCGATCTGCGATTTTTTTGCGGGACTGCGACATTGCGGCGGACAGATCGGACCCCTAACTGACATTTTTTACACTTTTGGGGGTACCAGTGACATTACTACAGTAATCAGTGCTATAAATATGAACTGTTACTATAACAAATGACACTGGCAGGGAAGGGGTTAACTTTATTGGTGATCAAGGGGTTAAATGTATGACGTGTGTGTGGGGTGGGGGGGGGGATTGTGTGACACAGGCACAGATCGCAGGTTCAGCTATGCTGAATCCTGTAATCTGTCACTGTCTGTCATATAGGAGATCCGCCCGCTTTGTTTACACAAGCGGACGGATTTCCTCACTCGATCTCCGATGATCGGGGAAGAGCGGCGGTGATCACCGCCTCTCCTCCCCTGGCCCGACTCCCGCTGTGTCTGAATACAGCAGGAGCGAGCCTCCGTTGGGCCGAGAGAGGGAGGAGTCCAGCGACATAGGTCTACGTTGCTGGACGATAACGAGCCACTTTGCCGCAGTACCAGCTCAGTGAGCGGTCGGCAAGTGGTTAAGGCGGTAAAACCTCCCGGTCCAGAAGTGGTTAAAGGCACAAAGTCCCTGCAACCAATTTGATCGACTGTACAAAAATATGGCAACCAGCCCAACCTATGCCTAGCCTTTGCAGCAAGGTGCACATGGAAGTGCAAGTCACATCCCAAACAAATGATTTCCCAGCTTACCAGCCAGCCTGACAAAACATCTGAATAGGCCCTGTCTAACAGTTTTTAATGCAAACTGTTAGATGGGCCTATTTGGTTGTTTTGCAGGCTGGCTGGTAAGTGTGCTGGTGAATCTATTGTTTGTTTGTGTCATAAGCTCCCCTGCCCAGTTGCATGTGCAGCTGTTGGGTGGGGAGTCCCCTGCCTGCAACTCATTGGCCGGCACTGATATCTGAGTCTTACCCAAGCTCATCCCCACTCCCTGGGTTCTCATGAAGCTATCTAAAGATACATGCTTACAGCTTCAGGTGCTTCCATTCAACTCCTAGCGGCACTGTAATAAGTATAGAGAACTAATGTAATTTAATCAATTTTTGAGAAATGTACTAACTTATGTACTCCTACCAGGAAGAAAACACCAAGAAAAAAATATATATTCCAGATAGTAGTTATAGGTCAAGATAAAAACTTTAGCAAATAAGGAGGACTTTGTAAAGTGTGATGGGGCCGGCTTCTGAGAGGAATAAAGCTTGAAAGGTGTCCAGTCTCTGCATGATGAGTGGTGACAACATTGCTTCGGGTGTTTAATATCCAGTGCCACCAAGGATTCTGAAAAAATGTTACCAAAGGACTCTTATAAAATTAGCAATTTAAAGGAAGGCAAATAAAAACTAAGTTGGAAAAAAAAGAAAGACAAACTAGAATACAATACCATGACCTACATTTTTTTCTATGGACTCATTAGCAGATATAACAAACTGGTATTTGTTTAAATCAAAAAGAATGGGACTGCAGCCAATCATAGAACTGCTAAACCATGCCCACATCCAAATAGTAAAGTATTTAAACAACAGGGGAAATTAGTATATTCACCGGTTAGTGGGATAAAACTCCGGGTGAATTCTCATAGTAGGAGGACTTTATTGGGCCAGTAAAGCATTGGATGAG
>NW_028119191.1:0-23196 GCF_965119305.1 Pelophylax lessonae | reverse complement strand
ATCTCTCTCTGGTTGCGTAGAGTCAAATGGCTTAATGACTTGGAGGACTTGGTGCTTACGGCACAGGGTAGGAAGGAGCAATATACCAAAACCTGGGCATGCTGGAACACGTTTATCCTGTCTGCTGAAGGCCTGGCTCTGGACGGAGTCCCCGGTTCCCCTACTATCTGATTGGCGATGGGGTTGCCCGTACGGGATGAATTCTTCTTGATCTCCCAACATCAGCCGAGCTTATACCCTTTGTTAACCACAGGTCCCACCCGCTGCTCCACTCCACTGCTCCTCCTTTTTCTCTCCCCTGACCTTCCTGCCCTTATCATCCTTGCCTTTGTTCTCCCCCCACCTGTCTCCCCCCTTCCCACATCTGTTCTCCTCATTTGACCTCCGAGGTCCAGGTTTTTCTGAACATCCTCCTTCTGGTTTTCATAAGGTTGCTGTTCCAGTTATCTACATGAGCATCGTTTTTTGACACGACGCACGCCCCATGTTCAGTCTTACTGGGGTCTGCTATACCACTCTTTACTACAATGCCACTGTTATGCTGTTTGAATTGTCCTTTTATGTAATGCTGATTTATGTGCAGGCATTTAGTTTGGATGTTTCATGTACTATATTTTGGACTTGTGTTCTAATTTCAATAAATTTTTATTGAGAAAACGAGATTACAAAACAGAGTAATGCATTTGGAATCAACAGTGTAATAACAAACAATAAATCAGAACAATCGGTAACATTCATAAGACATTTGTCCCCTAGTATAAGAACTGAGTGGGATACCATGTCACAACATAGCTCAGTATACCCAACCATAACCAATGTGGAAGCAGATATTCAACCTGGACCAAGGTAAGGCCCTCCCGCGCACCCCTATCGGGAACCAGCTGTGCGCAGGGAGGGGGACCCCCAGGCCGGAGGCCGGAGCAAGGATGAGGTCAGGCAGGGCCCACATGGCTTCCCACTACCCTTTGAAGGTGAAGAACATATCTATAGCCACCCCATGGTCCAAAAACACCAATCAGTATCAGGCAGCTATAGGATGGGGCATGAGAAGAGAATGCCAACTAAGACCTATTAAGGTCCAACCATAAAATTACCGAGAAGAGGAGGGAGGGAAGGGAGGGATAGAATAGAAAAAGAAAGAGGAAAGGGGAATAAGAGAATAGAATTATGTCCAGGGAGAGCTCACCGCCACAAGATCCATCCAATGAAGGAGGCAGGGGTTCTGGTCTCTATAGGGGGACTTTCACATAAATTGCCCATGGTTCCCATGTAGATTCAAACTTAGCTGAAGAATTTTCCAGTATACTAACCAGCCTCTCTTGTGTCATAATCCATGAAATTTTCTGTTTAGCCCTATGGAAGGATACCGTGGGGTGTTCTAATACATACACCCTGGTCATTCACTTAGTTTTGGGAGCACAGCCACACATCTGGTGGCTTGAGCACATATAGAGGACTGGTTTTTGGCACTTTATATCACGGAATTTATTGGACACTACAATCATATTTATATATATCGTCTTTGTTATTTTTTGTTTATAGCGCAAAAAAATTAAAATTGCAGAGGTGATCAAATACCACCAAAAGAAAGCTCTATTTATGGGAAAAAAAGAACATCAATTTTATTTTGGTGCAGCGTCGCACAACCGCGCAATTGTCAGTTAAAAATAACGCAGTGCCGAATCACAAAAATGGCCTGGTCATAAACGGAGTAAAACCAAAGGGTTAAGGGGTCCAGATGTGGTTAATATATATATTTTTTTTGATAGATAAACTATATTTATTTGTAATGTAATCTTGTCTGGTCTCAATAATTAAATATATTTAAAATAAATACATGTCTAGTCATTTTAATGGATGTGAAAATATCTGCTTTTCAATGCAACCTTGAGAAAACTGCATTCAGACAAACACTGAAAACATTTAGGCCTATAACCATCTACATCTAGGTCTATGTATCTTGCACAGATAATCAAACATTCACAATATACAGTTCAGAAATGGAAACATACCAGTTTTCACCCGAACCATGTGGCAATGGTAGTGGTAGGTATCCCATTTTTTCTTCAGGGTGTTATTTTGTCTTTGATTGGTAACTATTAGAGGAAAAGCCAAATAATCTACTGTGTTCATCCCTTTTCAATCACAGGTAAAGATTGAACAGCTGATTCATTGGGTAGCATCACATAACTATTCTTGGAGTGGGTTACTATAGCAACTCATTTGGTGACATCATTGAAGAGGACCATTGCAAGCATATAAAACTACACAATACTGTATATATAATGGGGTGCCAGGGGTTGTGCATACAAGTAAAATTACACCAATTTCTTTTAGCAAAGAAATCCCTTACACATAGAATAAAAGAAGAAATAGAATTTACGACCCTGGATTCCATGTGAATAATGCTTAGTCCTCTTTTTTTCTCATGTAGCTGCAAAATGTTTTATATCAAATAATAAATGACAGATGGCCTTATTTTAAAATTAGTGACTGTAAAGTTTTCGTAGGATAATACATCTGCTGTCTCTAGAAGAAAAGCTGGCTTGTTCATGTGGTATAGGTTACAGATGTATTTTTTTTTAGGACAGGCTTAACCACTTAAGCCCCGGAAGATTTTACCCCCTTCCTGACCAGGCCCTATTTTGCGATTCGGACAATTGCGCGGTCGTGCGACGCTGTACCTTAACTAATTTGACATCCTTTTTTTCCCACAAACAGAGCTTTCTTTTGGTGGCATTTGATCACCTTTGCGATTTTTTGGTCATGCGCTATAAACAAAAAAAGAGCGACAATTTTGCAAAAATAACAATATTTTTCACATTTTTTTATATGAAATTCCCCCGCAAAAAAATGTAAAAATCAAATTTTTTTAACATTTTTGCCAATTTGTTTTCTGCTACATATGTTTGGCAAAAAAAAAATCACAATAAGTGTTGTTTGATTGGTTTGCGCAAAAGTTATTGCGTTTACTAAGGGAAAGATTTTTGTCATTTTTATAGTTTTTTTTTTTAACGAGAAATGGCGGAGATCTGCGATTTTTTTTGCGGTACTGTGACATTGCGGCGGACAGATCGGACCCTTGACTGACATTTTTTACACTTTTGGGGGTACCAGTGACATTACTACAGTAATCAGTGCTATACATATGCACTGTTACTGTAAAAATTACACTGGCAGGGAAGGGGTTAACTTTATTGGGGAAGGAGGGGTTAGGTGTGTCCCTAGGGGCGTGCTTCTTACTGTGCAGGGATGTGGCTGTGTGTGTAACAGCAGAGATCTATGGTCCTACATAGCAGGACCGTTAGATCTCTGCTGTTACACAGGGAAGAATGACAGGAGGCTTTGTTTACATTAGCCGCCTGCCTTTCTCCCTTCACAGCGGACGATCGCGAGTGACCGGCGGACATCGTGTCCGCCAGTCACACGCGCGGACTTGTTAGGGAACGCGCCTCCGGCGGCGCGCGCTCGCCCGCTATTGGCTCCCAGGCTAGTGACGTACCGGTACGTCACTTTGCCTGACCGGGGCTGACCGCCGCAGTATATGTACTTGCGGCGGTCGGCAAGTGGTTAAAAAAAGAACACCACCCCACTGATTGATGGATAACAAGAAAACAAGCCCTAATGCCCCATACACACGTGCAGATTATCTGCAGACTTTTGTCTGCAGACTTACCAAAACCATATAATATGAGGTCAAACCTAAACACTTTCAATTTGTATGCAATCCGGCAGGCCCTTGCACTACATAGAAAAGGTAAGTCTGCAGACAAAAGTCTGCAGATACTCTGCACATGTGTATGGGGCATTACTGACCTCAATAGCTGTAGACACTGAGGTTGATTTATTAAAACTTGAGAGTGCAAAATCTGGTGCAATTGTCTATGGTAGCCAATCAGCTTCGAACTCTAGCTTGTTCAATTAAGCTTTGACAAAAAAAAAAAAACACAAAAAAAAAACAACTGGAAGCTGATTGGTTTCTATGCAGAGTTGCACAAGATTTTGCACTCTCACATTTTAGTAAATCAACCCCACTGTGTAGCAGTATTAACCTTTCTCAGCAGTGGCTTGGCAGCCTTCCTGCCTTCAAATCTCTAATGTTAATACAGAGCAGGGGGGAGTGAGGGGCCAGAGGGAGCTGAGCTGCTGAGAGAACGACTAGGGCCCCTTTAAAACTTGTGCGACTTATCCTGCGACTTGGGACTGCAAAGTCACATGACAAGTCAAACCCTATGATTTCCCATGGGTACCATTCATATCAGTGGGACTTCAAGTTGCAGTGACTTCAAAGTAGTCCCTGCACTACTTTGGCCCGATTGTGATGCAACTTGAGGTCCATAGACCTCAAGATTACACAGGCATTGCATCAAAGTCCTATCAAAGTCACGTGACTTTCAGGTCGTACAAGCGTGAAAGGGGCCTTACATAGCTTTAGTGCCTATGCTGTAATAATTTGTACCAGTGCATCTTAGTAACTGAACAGCAATAACTGAATTAATCAAGCCTCCACTGACTACCAATGAAATGGGCATTAACCATGACTATGAAGTGGGCACTGACCACAAAGGGTGAATTGGTCACCAGCTATGAAGGAGACACTGGCCACCAACTATAATGATGGCACTTTCAACTGACTATGATGGGGGTAAGGACCACCTCCAATGAATAGGCAGTGACCACAACTAATGTAGAGGCACTGACCACCACCTTTTAAGGGGGTACTGACCACCACAACATTAAAAGGGTCACTAATAGGGTTGAGCGGACACCTAGATGTCCGTGTTCGACGGGTTCGGCCGAACTTTAAAAAAAAGTCCGGGTCCGTGTCCCGGACTTTTACCGAACTTTTCCCGGACACCGAACCCCATTGAAGTCAATGGGGACCCGAACTTTAAGGCACTAAAATGGCTCTAAAACACCAAAGGAAAGGGCTAGAGTGCTGCAAATGGCAGCAAAACGTAATTAAGAGCATGGCAAGTGCTCTGCAAACAAATGTGGATAGGGAAATAACTTAAAACAACAAAAAAAAAACAGAAAAATAAAACAATGTTCTTCTTCATCTCTGAAGGACGAGGCCCATATGGAGTAGGAGGGAGGTTGAGGTGGTGGTGGATGTGGCGGTGACATAGGCGTGCGCACAGGGTGTGCTGGGTGTGCCTGGGCACACCCTAATCACCTAGGGCACATAGCATTGCCAGTGAGGAGATGGGAAAGATCTCCCTGGGACCTGCTCTGCTCTATTTCTCCTTGCCTACAGGTACATGGCCCCGATACATTACTCTCCCTGCTGGCAAACACATGCATGTGTATTTCAACTTTGGGGTGCACACCTTAATGCAATAGGCTGCGCACACCTATGGGCGGTGTAGGTGGAAGCGGCGGTGGAGGAGGACCAGGGCCGGATTAACAGCATCATGGGCTTGGTGCTGAGGATTTTGAAGGGCCTTAAGGGCCGTGCCTTGCCATGCACCCAGAGGAGGAAGGGTGCAGCCATGCATGCCTAATTCAACATGGGATGCTGTCTCTGAAGCCCATAAACACATCCATGCATCGCCAACTGTCCCTCCTTGTCCGGCCTTCACGCTGTGTGGGGAGGTTCTGAGGGTGCTGCCTGGGGAAGCGAGCATAGAAGCCAGACTTCTGTGTTTACAAGTGACAGAAGAGCGGTAACAGTGAATATGGCCAACCCGGGGCCTATATAAAAGGTAGGGGCCTGGAGCTGCAGCTCCAATAGCCCCTACATTAATCTGGCCCTGAGGAGGAGGACGAGGTAGCCAACACTGCTTCTTTTCAAAAATTTTAAATGAGGGTACACCCCAAAAGAGTGAGAAAGAGCAAAAATGGAACAATGGGTGGGTAAGGTTGGTATCCATTGCTATTCTGCATAAGGTACGGAAAAGTCCCGTGGGATCCATGCCTGGTTCATTTTAATGAACGTGAGCTTGTCCACATTGTCTCTGGACAGGCGGCTGCGCTTGTCTGTTATAACGCCCCCAGCCGTGCTAAATACCCGTTCAGATAATACACTGGCTGCAGGGCACGCCAGCACCTCCAAGGCGTAAAGGGCAAGCTCAGGCCATGTGCCCAATTTGGAGACCCAGAAGTTGAAGGGGGCAGACCCGTCATTCACTACATGTAGGCGTGTGCACACATACTGCTCCACCATGTTGGTAAAATGCTGCCTCCTGCTAAGACGTTCCATCTGAGCTGCTGGTGCTGCTGTTTGTTGTGGCGTGCTGACAAAGCTTTTCCACATTTCGGCCATGCTAACCCTGCCTTCTGAGGTGCTGGCGGTGCCCTGGTTGCGTTGGCGACCTCCTCCTCCTCCTACTCTGCCTTGTGCTTCCACTGTGGCCCCGCTGTCAGATGGGAATGCCAGCAGCATGGCGTCTACCAGCGTGCGCTTGTACTCGCGCATCTTGCGATCGCGCTCCAGTGAGTGAATTAAGGACGGTACGTTGTCCTTGTAACGGGGATCCAGCAGCGTGGCCACCCAGTAATCAGCACAAGTTAGAATGTGGGCAACTCGGCGGTCGTTGTGGAGACACTGCAGCATGTAATCGCTCATGTGTGCCAGGCTGCCCAGAGGCAACGAAAGGCTGTCCTCTGTGGGAGGTGTATCGTCCGTGTCCTCTGTATCCCCCCAGCCACGCACCAGTGATGGCCATGAGCTGGCCTGGGTGCCACCCTGCTGTGAACATGGTTCCATCTCCTCCTCCAGCTCCTCCTCCTCCTCATCCTCCTCATCCTCCAGAACTGTGCCCCTGCTGGACAATTGTGTCCCTGGCGTTTGTGTGTGCAGGAACCCACCCTCGGAGCCCCTTGCGAATGACTGCCCTGAAAGCCTTGGAAATGTTACCTCTTCATCCTCCTCCTCCTCCTCATCCTGTGCCACATCCTCTTCCATCATCGCCCGAATTGTTTTTTCAAGGAGGCATAGAAGTGGGATAGTTAAGCTGAGAACGGCGTCATTGCCACTGGCCATGTTGGTGGAGTACTCAAAACAGCGCAACAAGGCACACAGGTCTCGCATGGAGGCCCAGTTATTGGTGGTGAAGTGGTGCTGTTCCGCAGAGCGACTCACGCGTGCGTGCTGCAGCTGAAACTCCACTATGGCCTGCTGCTGCTCGCACAGTCTTTCCAGCATGTGCAAGGTGGAGTTCCACCTTGTGGGCACGTCACATATGAGGCGGTGAGCGGGAAGGCCGAAGTTACGCTGCAGCGCTGCCAGGCGAGCAGCAGCAGGGTGAGAACGCCGAAAGTGCGCACAAACGGCCCGCACTTTCTGCAGCAGCTCTGACATATCGGGGTAGTTTTTAAGGAACCTCTGCACCACCAAATTCAGCACATGCGCCAGGCAAGGGATGTGCGTCAAACCGGCTAGGCCCAGAGCTGCTATGAGATTTCGCCCGTTATCGCACACCACCAGGCCGGGCTTGAGGCTCGCTGGCAGCAACCACTCATTTGTCTGCTGTTCCATGCTCCTCCACAACTCCTGCGCGGTGTGTGGTTTGTCCCCCAAACAGGCAAGTTGTAAAACTGCCTGCTGTCGTTTACCCCTGGCCGTGCTGAAGTTGGTGGTGAAGGTGTTACGCTGTCCGGATGAGGAGGCGGTAGAGGATGAGGAAGCGGAGTAGGAGGAGTTAGGAACAGGAGGCAAACTGAAGCGCCCTGCAATCCTCGGTGGTGGAAGGACATGCGCCAAATTGCTATCCGCCTCAGGCCCATCCGCCACTGCATTTACCCAGTGTGCCGTTAGGGAGATATAACGCCCCTGACCGTGCTTACTGGTCCACGTATCCGTAGTTAGGTGGACCTTGGCACAGATGGCGTTGCGCAGTGCACACCTGATATTTTCCCCCACTTGGTTGTGCAGGGAAGGGATGGCTTGCCTGGAAAAGTAGTGGCGGCTGGGCACGACGTACTGTGGGACAGCCACCGACATAAGGTTTTTAAAACTGTGCGTCTCCACCAGACGGAATGACAGCATTTCAAAGGCCAATAATTTTGAAATGCTGGCATTCAGGGCCAGGGATCGCGGGTGGGTAGGGGGGTACTTCCTCTTCCTCTCAAGTGTTTGGGAGATGGAAAGCTGAACGCTTCCACGGGACATTGTGGAGATGGTTGTTGGTGACCCAGGTGGTGGTGTTGCTGACAGATCGTCTGTTTGCGGGGTGGCAGGTGCCGGTATCACTACAGATGTGGCTGGAGCGGCCGAGACTGCAGCAGAAGAGGAAGCAGGATGAGCCAGAGACGTTTCTTGGTTTTGAAGGTGTGTACTCCACTGCAGCTCGTGCTTTGCACTTAGATGCCTGATCATGCAGGTTGTGCTCAGGTTGAGAAGGTTTATGCCTCGCTTCAAGCTCTGATTGCACAGGGTGCAAACCACTCGTGTCCTGTCATCAGCACATTTTCTAAAGAACTTCCACGCTAGAGAACTCCTTTGAGCTGACTTTGGTGCGCTCGTTCCCTTGCTGCGTTGGGCAGTAGCGGGCGTAGTGTCTAGGGCACGGCCGCTCCGCTTCTGCACCCTGCTCCCTCTTCTGCTGTGCTGGTGGCTCTGTGCGACCACCGCCTCTTCCTCCAAACTACTCAGGTCACCTGCATGACGTTCATTCCATGTGGGGTCGAGGACCTCATCGTCCTCCACATCATCTTCCACCCAGTCTTCACCCCTGCCCTCCTTGTCGGTCTCCACAATGCTGAACGCCGCAGCAGTTGGCACCTGCGTTTCGTCATCATCGGAGACGTGCTGCGATGATCCTTGCATGTACTCATCTTGAGAAATAAGTGGTTGGGCATCGCTGCACTCAATCTCTTCCACTTCTGGGGCAGGGCTAGGTGGATGGCCCTGGGAAACCCTGCTGACAGAGTCCTCAAAAAGAATAAGAGACTGCTGTATGGCTTGGGGCTCAGACTGCTGGCCTGATTTGCAAGGGGGTGAGGTGAAAGACGGTTGGACATTGGCTGCAGGTGCCAACTCTGACCTTTCTGCAGTAGACTGGGTGGGAGACAATGTGAAGGAACTGGAGGCACTGTCAGCAGCAAACCAATCTACTATCGCCTCAACTTGTTCTGGCCTCATCACTTCTAGGGGCGTTTGATGCCCTACCAAATACTGATGCAGGTTCTGTCGCCTACTCACACTTGAGGAAGGTGTTTCACTTGTGCGTGTAGCTGGCACAGATCGACCACGTCCTCTCCTTGCAACAGGAGCTCTACCAGCAGCACCACGACCCAGGCCACGGCCCTTATTTGACGGTCTCCTCATATTTCTGTAATTTAAGATCTTGCCCTAGAAAGGTTTTTATTGAATAGCGGAATAGGAAATATGATCCAAAAAAGTGTATGTATCTCGCACGTACAAAACCACACTAGGCCCCAATTACTATTGTTTCTACCCCTAAAAGGATGGATGAGGAGTAGGAGGAGTATGGAACAGACAGCACCCTCAAATCTTCAGAAGTATGAGATGAACCCCAAAAACTTGGAAAGGTGGATCTCACACGTACCGACACAGACTATCCCGCAATTCAATTGATCCTCAAAGGTTTTTATTGAATAGCGGAATAGGAAATATGATCAAAAAAAGTGTATGTATCTCGCACGTACACAACCACACTAGGCCCCAATTACTATTGTTTGTACCCCTAAAAGGATGGATGAGGAGTAGGAGGAGGAGTATGGAACAGGCAGCACCCTCAAATCTTCAGAAGTATGAGATGAACCCCAAAAACTTGGAAAGGTGGATCTCACACGTACCGACACAGACTATCCCGCAATTCAATTGATCCTCAAAGGTTTTTATTGAATAGCGGAATAGGAAATATGATCAAAAAAAGTGTATGTATCTCGCACGTACACAACCACACTAGGCCCCAATTACTATTGTTTGTACCCCTAAAAGGATGGTTGAGCAGTAGGAGCAGGAGTATGGAACAGGCAGCACCCTCAAATCTTCAGAAGTATGAGATGAACCCCAACAACTTGGAAAGGTGGATCTCACACGTACCGACACAGACTATCTCGCAATTGAATTGATCCCCAAAGGTTTTAATTGAATAGCGGAATAGAAAATATGATCAAAAAGAAAGTGTATGTATCTCGCACGTACACCACCACACTAGGCCCCAACTACTATTGTTTGTACCCCTAAAAGGATGGTTGAGCAGTAGGAGGAGGAGTATGGAACAGGCAGCACCCTCAAATCTTCAGAAGTATGAGATGAACCCCAAAAACTTGGAAAGGTGGATCTCTCTCACACGTACCAACACAGACTATCCCCCAATTTAACTGATCCCCAAAGGTTTTTGATTAAATAGCGGAATAGAAAATATGATCCAAAAAAAGTGTATGTATATCACACGTACACAACCACACTAGGCCCCAATTACTATTGTTTGTACCCCTAAAAGGCTAGATGAGGAGTAGGGGGGGTATGGAACAGGCAGCACCCTCAAACCTTCAAAAGTATGAGATGAACCCCAACAACTTGGAAAGGTGGATCTCTCTCACACGTACCAACACAGACTATCCCCCAATTTAACTGATCCCCAAAGGTTTTTGATTAAATAGCGGAATAGAAAATATGATCCAAAAAAAGTGTATGTATATCACACGTACACAACCACACTAGGCCCCAATTACTATTGTTTGTACCCCTAAAAGGCTAGATGAGGAGTAGGGGGAGTATGGAACAGGCAGCACCCTCAAACCTTCAGAAGTATGAGATGAACCCCAACAACTTGGAAAGGTGGATCTCTCTCACACGTACCAAAACAGACTATCCCCCAATTTAACTGATCCCCAAAGGTTTTTGATTAAATAGCGGAATAGAAAATATGATCCAAAAAAAGTGTATGTATATCACACGTACACAACCACACTAGGCCCCAATTACTATTGTTTGTACCCCTAAAAGGCTAGATGAGGAGTAGGGGGAGTATGGAACAGGCAGCACCCTCAAACCTTCAGAAGTATGAGATGAACCCCAACAACTTGGAAAGGTGGATCTCTCTCACACGTACCAACACAGACTATCCCCCAATTTAACTGATCCCCAAAGGTTTTTGATTAAATAGCGGAATAGAAAATATGATCCAAAAAAAGTGTATGTATATCACACGTACACAACCACACTAGGCCCCAATTACTATTGTTTGTACCCCTAAAAGGCTAGGAGTAGGGGGAGTATGGAACAGGCAGCACCCTCAAACCTTCAGAAGTATGAGATGAACCCCAACAACTTGGAAAGGTGGATCTCTCTCACACGTACCAACACAGACTATCCCCCAATTTAACTGATCCCCAAAGGTTTTTGATTAAATAGCGGAATAGAAAATATGATCCAAAAAAAGTGTATGTATATCACACGTACACAACCACACTAGGCCCCAATTACTATTGTTTGTACCCCTAAAAGGCTAGATGAGGAGTAGGGGGAGTATGGAACAGGCAGCACCCTCAAACCTTCAGAAGTATGAGATGAATCCCAACAACTTGGAAAGGTGGATCTCTCTCACACGTACCAACACAGACTATCCCCCAATTTAACTGATCCCCAAAGGTTTTTGATTAAATAGCGGAATAGAAAATATGATCCAAAAAAAGTGTATGTATATCACACGTACACAACCACACTAGGCCCCAATTACTATTGTTTGTACCCCTAAAAGGCTAGGAGTAGGGGGAGTATGGAACAGGCAGCACCCTCAAACCTTCAGAAGTATGAGATGAACCCCAACAACTTGGAAAGGTGGATCTCTCTCACACGTACCAACACAAACTATCCCCCAATTTAACTGATCCCCAAAGGTTTTTGATTAAATAGCGGAATAGAAAATATGATCCAAAAAAAGTGTATGTATATCACACATACACAACCACACTAGGCCCCAATTACTATTGTTTGTACCCCTAAAAGGCTAGATGAGGAGTAGGGGGGGTATGGAACAGGCAGCACCCTCAAACCTTCAGAAGTATGAGATGAACCCCAACAACTTGGAAAGGTGGATCTCTCTCACACGTACCAACACAGACTATCCCCCAATTTAACTGATCCCCAAAGGTTTTTGATTAAATAGCGGAATAGAAAATATGATCCAAAAAAAGTGTATGTATATCACACGTACACAACCACACTGGGCCCCAATTACTATTGTTTGTACCCCTAAAAGGCTAGATGAGGAGTAGGGGGAGTATGGAACAGGCAGCACCCTCAAACCTTCAGAAGTATGAGATGAACCCCAACAACTTGGAAAGGTGGATCTCTCTCACACGTACCAACACAGACTATCCCCCAATTTAACTGATCCCCAAAGGTTTTTGATTAAATAGCGGAATAGAAAATATGATCCAAAAAAAGTGTATGTATATCACACGTACACAACCACACTGGGCCCCAATTACTATTGTTTGTACCCCTAAAAGGCTAGATGAGGAGTAGGGGGAGTATGGAACAGGCAGCACCCTCAAACCTTCAGAAGTATGAGATGAACCCCTACAACTTGGAAAGGTGGATCTCTCTCACACGTACCAACACAGACTATCCCCCAATTTAACTGATCCCCAAAGGTTTTTGATTAAATAGCGGAATAGAAAATATGATCCAAAAAAAGTGTATGTATATCACACGTACACAACCACACTAGGCCCCAATTACTATTGTTTGTACCCCTAAAAGGCTAGATGAGGAGTAGGGGGGGTATGGAACAGGCAGCACCCTCAAACCTTCAGAAGTATGAGATGAACCCCAACACCTTGGAAAGGTGGATCTCTCTCACACGTACCAACACAGACTATCCCCCAATTTAACTGATCCCCAAAGGTTTTTGATTAAATAGCGGAATAGAAAATATGATCCAAAAAAAGTGTATGTATATCACACGTACACAACCACACTAGGCCCCAATTACTATTGTTTGTACCCCTAAAAGGCTAGGAGTAGGGGGAGTATGGAACAGGCAGCACCCTCAAACCTTCAGAAGTATGAGATGAACCCCAACAACTTGGAAAGGTGGATCTCTCTCACACGTACCAACACAGACTATCCCCCAATTTAACTGATCCCCAAAGGTTTTTGATTAAATAGCGGAATAGAAAATATGATCCAAAAAAAGTGTATGTATATCACACGTACACAACCACACTGGGCCCCAATTACTATTGTTTGTACCCCTAAAAGGCTAGATGAGGAGTAGGGGGAGTATGGAACAGGCAGCACCCTCAAACCTTCAGAAGTATGAGATGAACCCCAACAACTTGGAAAGGTGGATCTCTCTCACACGTACCAACACAGACTATCCCCCAATTTAACTGATCCCCAAAGGTTTTTGATTAAATAGCGGAATAGAAAATATGATCCAAAAAAAGTGTATGTATATCACACGTACACAACCACACTAGGCCCCAATTACTATTGTTTGTACCCCTAAAAGGCTAGATGAGGAGTAGGGGGGGTATGGAACAGGCAGCACCCTCAAACCTTCAGAAGTATGAGATGAACCCCAACAACTTGGAAAGGTGGATCTCTCTCACACGTACCAACACAGACTATCCCCCAATTTAACTGATCCCCAAAGGTTTTTGATTAAATAGCGGAATAGAAAATATGATCCAAAAAAAGTGTATGTATATCACACGTACACAACCACACTGGGCCCCAATTACTATTGTTTGTACCCCTAAAAGGCTAGATGAGGAGTAGGGGGAGTATGGAACAGGCAGCACCCTCAAACCTTCAGAAGTATGAGATGAACCCCTACAACTTGGAAAGGTGGATCTCTCTCACACGTACCAACACAGACTATCCCCCAATTTAACTGATCCCCAAAGGTTTTTGATTAAATAGCGGAATAGAAAATATGATCCAAAAAAAGTGTATGTATATCACACGTACACAACCACACTAGGCCCCAATTACTATTGTTTGTACCCCTAAAAGGCTAGATGAGGAGTAGGGGGGGTATGGAACAGGCAGCACCCTCAAACCTTCAGAAGTATGAGATGAACCCCAACAACTTGGAAAGGTGGATCTCTCTCACACGTACCAACACAGACTATCCCCCAATTTAACTGATCCCCAAAGGTTTTTGATTAAATAGCGGAATAGAAAATATGATCCAAAAAAAGTGTATGTATATCACACGTACACAACCACACTAGGCCCCAATTACTATTGTTTGTACCCCTAAAAGGCTAGGAGTAGGGGGAGTATGGAACAGGCAGCACCCTCAAACCTTCAGAAGTATGAGATGAACCCCAACAACTTGGAAAGGTGGATCTCTCTCACACGTACCAACACAGACTATCCCCCAATTTAACTGATCCCCAAAGGTTTTTGATTAAATAGCGGAATAGAAAATATGATCCAAAAAAAGTGTATGTATATCACACGTACACAACCACACTGGGCCCCAATTACTATTGTTTGTACCCCTAAAAGGCTAGATGAGGAGTAGGGGGAGTATGGAACAGGCAGCACCCTCAAACCTTCAGAAGTATGAGATGAACCCCAACAACTTGGAAAGGTGGATCTCTCTCACACGTACCAACACAGACTATCCCCCAATTTAACTGATCCCCAAAGGTTTTTGATTAAATAGCGGAATAGAAAATATGATCCAAAAAAAGTGTATGTATATCACACGTACACAACCACACTAGGCCCCAATTACTATTGTTTGTACCCCTAAAAGGCTAGATGAGGAGTAGGGGGGGTATGGAACAGGCAGCACCCTCAAACCTTCAGAAGTATGAGATGAACCCCAACAACTTGGAAAGGTGGATCTCTCTCACACGTACCAACACAGACTATCCCCCAATTTAACTGATCCCCAAAGGTTTTTGATTAAATAGCGGAATAGAAAATATGATCCAAAAAAAGTGTATGTATATCACACGTACACAACCACACTGGGCCCCAATTACTATTGTTTGTACCCCTAAAAGGCTAGATGAGGAGTAGGGGGAGTATGGAACAGGCAGCACCCTCAAACCTTCAGAAGTATGAGATAAACCCCAACAACTTGGAAAGGTGGATCTCTCTCACACGTACCAACACAGACTATCCCCCAATTTAACTGATCCCCAAAGGTTTTTGATTAAATAGCGGAATAGAAAATATGATCCAAAAAAAGTGTATGTATATCACACGTACACAACCACACTAGGCCCCAATTACTATTGTTTGTACCCCTAAAAGGCTAGATGAGGAGTAGGGGGGGTATGGAACAGGCAGCACCCTCAAACCTTCAGAAGTATGAGATGAACCCCAACAACTTGGAAAGGTGGATCTCTCTCACACGTACCAACACAGACTATCCCCCAATTTAACTGATCCCCAAAGGTTTTTGATTAAATAGCGGAATAGAAAATATGATCCAAAAAAAGTGTATGTATATCACACGTACACAACCACACTAGGCCCCAATTACTATTGTTTGTACCCCTAAAAGGCTAGGAGTAGGGGGAGTATGGAACAGGCAGCACCCTCAAACCTTCAGAAGTATGAGATGAACCCCAACAACTTGGAAAGGTGGATCTCTCTCACACGTACCAACACAGACTATCCCCCAATTTAACTGATCCCCAAAGGTTTTTGATTAAATAGCGGAATAGAAAATATGATCCAAAAAAAGTGTATGTATATCACACGTACACAACCACACTGGGCCCCAATTACTATTGTTTGTACCCCTAAAAGGCTAGATGAGGAGTAGGGGGAGTATGGAACAGGCAGCACCCTCAAACCTTCAGAAGTATGAGATGAACCCCAACAACTTGGAAAGGTGGATCTCTCTCACACGTACCAACACAGACTATCCCCCAATTTAACTGATCCCCAAAGGTTTTTGATTAAATAGCGGAATAGAAAATATGATCCAAAAAAAGTGTATGTATATCACACGTACACAACCACACTAGGCCCCAATTACTATTGTTTGTACCCCTAAAAGGCTAGATGAGGAGTAGGGGGGGTATGGAACAGGCAGCACCCTCAAACCTTCAGAAGTATGAGATGAACCCCAACAACTTGGAAAGGTGGATCTCTCTCACACGTACCAACACAGACTATCCCCCAATTTAACTGATCCCCAAAGGTTTTTGATTAAATAGCGGAATAGAAAATATGATCCAAAAAAAGTGTATGTATATCACACGTACACAACCACACTGGGCCCCAATTACTATTGTTTGTACCCCTAAAAGGCTAGGAGTAGGGGGAGTATGGAACAGGCAGCACCCTCAAACCTTCAGAAGTATGAGATGAACCCCAACAACTTGGAAAGGTGGATCTCTCTCACACGTACCAACACAGACTATCCCCCAATTTAACTGATCCCCAAAGGTTTTTGATTAAATAGCGGAATAGAAAATATGATCCAAAAAAAGTGTATGTATATCACACGTACACAACCACACTAGGCCCCAATTACTATTGTTTGTACCCCTAAAAGGCTAGATGAGGAGTAGGGGGAGTATGGAACAGGCAGCACCCTCAAACCTTCAGAAGTATGAGATGAACCCCAACAACTTGGAAAGGTGGATCTCTCTCACACGTACCAACACAGACTATCCCCCAATTTAACTGATCCCCAAAGGTTTTTGATTAAATAGCGGAATAGAAAATATGATCCAAAAAAAGTGTATGTATATCACACGTACACAACCACACTAGGCCCCAATTACTATTGTTTGTACCCCTAAAAGGCTAGATGAGGAGTAGGGGGAGTATGGAACAGGCAGCACCCTCAAACCTTCAGAAGTATGAGATGAACCCCAACAACTTGGAAAGGTGGACCTCTCTCACACGTACCAACACAGACTATCCCCCAATTTAACTGATCCCCAAAGGTTTTTGATTAAATAGCGGAATAGAAAATATGATCCAAAAAAAGTGTATGTATATCACACGTACACAACCACACTAGGCCCCAATTACTATTGTTTGTACCCCTAAAAGGCTAGATGAGGAGTAGGGGGGGTATGGAACAGGCAGCACCCTCAAACCTTCAGAAGTATGAGATGAACCCCAACAACTTGGAAAGGTGGATCTCTCTCACACGTACCAACACAGACTATCCCCCAATTTAACTGATCCCCAAAGGTTTTTGATTAAATAGCGGAATAGAAAATATGATCCAAAAAAAGTGTATGTATATCACACGTACACAACCACACTAGGCCCCAATTACTATTGTTTGTACCCCTAAAAGGCTAGATGAGGAGTAGGGGGGGTATGGAACAGGCAGCACCCTCAAATCTTCAGAAGTATGAGATGAACCCCAAAAACTTGGAAAGGTGGATCTCTCTCACACGTACCAACACAGACTATCCCCCAATTTAACTGATCCCCAAAGGTTTTTGATTAAATAGCGGAATAGAAAATATGATCCAAAAAAAGTGTATGTATATCACACGTACACAACCACACTAGGCCCCAATTACTATTGTTTGTACCCCTAAAAGGCTAGATGAGGAGTAGGGGGGGTATGGAACAGGCAGCACCCTCAAACCTTCAGAAGTATGAGATGAACCCCAACAACTTGGAAAGGTGGATCTCTCTCACACGTACCAACACAGACTATCCCCCAATTTAACTGATCCCCAAAGGTTTTTGATTAAATAGCGGAATAGAAAATATGATCCAAAAAAAGTGTATGTATATCACACGTACACAACCACACTAGGCCCCAATTACTATTGTTTGTACCCCTAAAAGGCTAGATGAGGAGTAGGGGGGGTATGGAACAGGCAGCACCCTCAAACCTTCAGAAGTATGAGATGAACCCCAACAACTTGGAAAGGTGGATCTCTCTCACACGTACCAACACAGACTATCCCCCAATTTAACTGATCCCCAAAGGTTTTTGATTAAATAGCGGAATAGAAAATATGATCCAAAAAAAGTGTATGTATATCACACGTACACAACCACACTAGGCCCCAATTACTATTGTTTGTACCCCTAAAAGGCTAGATGAGGAGTAGGGGGAGTATGGAACAGGCAGCACCCTCAAACCTTCAGAAGTATGAGATGAACCCCAACAACTTGGAAAGGTGGATCTCTCTCACACGTACCAACACAGACTATCCCCCAATTTAACTGATCCCCAAAGGTTTTTGATTAAATAGCGGAATAGAAAATATGATCCAAAAAAAGTGTATGTATATCACACGTACACAACCACACTAGGCCCCAATTACTATTGTTTGTACCCCTAAAAGGCTAGATGAGGAGTAGGGGGAGTATGGAACAGGCAGCACCCTCAAACCTTCAGAAGTATGAGATGAACCCCAACAACTTGGAAAGGTGGATCTCTCTCACACGTACCAACACAGACTATCCCCCAATTTAACTGATCCCCAAAGGTTTTTGATTAAATAGCGGAATAGAAAATATGATCCAAAAAAAGTGTATGTATATCACACGTACACAACCACACTAGGCCCCAATTACTATTGTTTGTACCCCTAAAAGGCTAGATGAGGAGTAGGGGGGGTATGGAACAGGCAGCACCCTCAAACCTTCAGAAGTATGAGATGAACCCCAACAACTTGGAAAGGTGGATCTCTCTCACACGTACCAACACAGACTATCCCCCAATTTAACTGATCCCCAAAGGTTTTTGATTAAATAGCGGAATAGAAAATATGATCCAAAAAAAGTGTATGTATATCACACGTACACAACCACACTAGGCCCCAATTACTATTGTTTGTACCCCTAAAAGGCTAGATGAGGAGTAGGGGGGGTATGGAACAGGCAGCACCCTCAAACCTTCAGAAGTATGAGATGAACCCCAACAACTTGGAAAGGTGGATCTCTCTCACACGTACCAACACAGACTATCCCCCAATTTAACTGATCCCCAAAGGTTTTTGATTAAATAGCGGAATAGAAAATATGATCCAAAAAAAGTGTATGTATATCACACGTACACAACCACACTGGGCCCCAATTACTATTGTTTGTACCCCTAAAAGGCTAGGAGTAGGGGGAGTATGGAACAGGCAGCACCCTCAAACCTTCAGAAGTATGAGATGAACCCCAACAACTTGGAAAGGTGGATCTCTCTCACACGTACCAACACAGACTATCCCCCAATTTAACTGATCCCCAAAGGTTTTTGATTAAATAGCGGAATAGAAAATATGATCCAAAAAAAGTGTATGTATATCACACGTACACAACCACACTAGGCCCCAATTACTATTGTTTGTACCCCTAAAAGGCTAGATGAGGAGTAGGGGGAGTATGGAACAGGCAGCACCCTCAAACCTTCAGAAGTATGAGATGAACCCCAACAACTTGGAAAGGTGGATCTCTCTCACACGTACCAACACAGACTATCCCCCAATTTAACTGATCCCCAAAGGTTTTTGATTAAATAGCGGAATAGAAAATATGATCCAAAAAAAGTGTATGTATATCACACGTACACAACCACACTAGGCCCCAATTACTATTGTTTGTACCCCTAAAAGGCTAGGAGTAGGGGGAGTATGGAACAGGCAGCACCCTCAAACCTTCAGAAGTATGAGATGAACCCCAACAACTTGGAAAGGTGGATCTCTCTCACACGTACCAACACAGACTATCCCCCAATTTAACTGATCCCCAAAGGTTTTTGATTAAATAGCGGAATAGAAAATATGATCCAAAAAAAGTGTATGTATATCACACGTACACAACCACACTAGGCCCCAATTACTATTGTTTGTACCCCTAAAAGGCTAGATGAGGAGTAGGGGGAGTATGGAACAGGCAGCACCCTCAAATCTTCAGAAGTATGAGATTGTGTTCACTGTACCCCACAAAGATTGAGTTCACTGCACCCCACAATGATTGTGTTCACTGCACCCCACAAAGATTGTGTTCACTGCACCTCACAAAGATTGTGTTCACTGTACCCCCCAAAGATTGTGTTCACTGCACCCCACAAAGATTCTGTTCACTGTACCCCACAAAGATTGTGTTCACTGCACCCTAAAAGGATGTTGTTCACTGCACCCCACAAAGATTGTGTTCACTGCACCCTAAAAGGATGTTGTTCACTGCACCCCAAAAAGATTGTGTTCACTGTACCCCCCCAAAGATTGTGTTCACTGCACCCCACAAAGATTGTGTTCACTGCACCCCAAAAAGATTGTGTTCACTGTACCCCCCAAAGATTGTGTTCACTGCACCCCAAAAAAATTGTGTTCACTGTACCCCCCAAAGATTGTGTTCACTGCACCCCACAAAGATTCTGTTCACTGTACCCCACAAAGATTGTGTTCACTGCACCCCAAAAAGATTGTGTTCACTGTACCCCCCCAAAGATTGTGTTCACTGCACCCCACAAAGATTCTGTTCACTGCACCCCACAAAGGATTTTGTTCACTGCACCCCAAAAAGATTGTGTTCACTGCACCCCAAAAAGGATTTTGATCACTGCACCCCAAAAAGGATGTTGTTCACTGCACCCCAAAAATGATTTTGTTCACTCCACCCCAAAAAGATTGTGTTCACTGCACCCCACAAAGATTGTGTTCACTGCACCCCAAAAAGATTGTGTTCACTGTACCCCCCAAAGATTGTGTTCACTGCACCCCACAAAGATTCTGTTCACTGTACCCCACAAAGATTGTGTTCACTGCACCCCAAAAAGATTGTGTTCACTGCACCCCAAAAAGGATGTTGTTCACTGCACCCCAAAAAGGATGTTGTTCACTCCACCCCAAAAAGATTGTGTTCACTGCACCCCACAAAGATTGTGTTCACTGCACCCCAAAAAGATTGTGTTCACTGCACCCCAAAAATGATTTTGTTCACTGCACCCCAAAAAGGATTTTGTTCACTGCACCCCAAAAAGGATGTTGTTCACTCCACCCCAAAAAGATTGTGTTCACTGCACCCCAAAAAGATTGTGTTCACTGCACCCCACAAAGGATTTTGTTCACTGCACCCCAAAAAGATTGTGTTCACTGCACCCCAAAAAGGATGTTGTTCACTGCACCCCAAAAAGGATTTTGTTCACTGCACCCCAAAAAGATTGTGTTCACTGCACCCCACAAAGGATTTTGTTCACTGCACCCCACAAAGATTGTGTTCACTGCACACCAAAAAGGATTGTGTTCACTGCACCCCAAAAAGATTTTGTTCACTGCACCCCAAAAAGATTGTGTTCACTGCAGCCCAAAAAGATTGTGTTCACTGCAGCCCAAAAAGATTGTGTTCACTGCAGCCCAAAAAGATTGTGTTCACTGCAGCTCACACACAGAAAAATGGATGTGGATCACTGACACCTGCCTATCTCCAATCCCACACCACACAGCAATATCGATTGTAGTTTGTAGAACACAGTTTCCCTAAAATTCAGCAGACTCTGTCCCTAACAGGATTGAGAAGAGATCGTAGATCAGGATTGAGTGCAGATTCACCCCACCCCCCACACAGCAATATCGATTGTAGTTTGTAGAAGACACTGACCCTATAATTCAGCAGACTCTATCCCTAAAATGCCTACAACTCGCCCTGCCTAAACACTCCGACCTGTCCCTCAATTCTATCCGGACACAAATGGTTTTTTCCTGCCTATCTTTCCCTAATCAGCAGCCAGCACATTGATGTGTGCTCTGTCCCTTAGCTAAGCAGCAGAATGACGCTGCTGCGGCGGCTGCCTCGAACTTATAAAGACTTGGTCACATGCTTCAGACGGCCAATCACAGCTACTAAGACATTTGCAGGCATGGCTGGGATGGCTTAAGGCACACCAGTTAAACGATTGTTGATTGGCTGTTGAAAGCCCGCCATGAAAAGAGCGCCAAAGCATGCAAAACCCGGAAATAAAACGACCGAACACGGATTTTTACCCGAACATACAGTAAAGTGTCCGTGTCCGTGTTCGGGTAAAAAAAATCCAATTATTCGGTACGAACACGAATAATACAGTCCGTGTTCGCTCAACACTAGTCACTAACTCTGCTTAACTATTTTATTAAAGCTCTTTTTCAAAGGAGGCTCAGACAAAGTATTGGCTCTCGGTCTACTGGTTGTGTGCAAAAAGGCATATGTAATGCCTGAAATAAAAAATTTTTTGTTTCTTTTTTAATTATATTTTTGTCTTATGTGTGTTTGTGAGACTTGCTTATTGCAGAGTAATTATGGAGAATTTTGTTGGTAGAAGGACTGCACTATATGTGTACAGTAAGGTGACCAGATTTTTAAAATTAAATCCAGGGACATATCACTTTTTTGTACTGATAATAGCGGCAATCAGCGACTTATAGCAGGACTGCAATATTGCAGTGGACAAATTGTACACTAAATGACACTGTTTTTTTTAGGGACCAGTGGCATTAATACAGTGATCAGTGATAAAAATATGCACTGTCACTGTACTAATGACACTGGCTGGGAAGGGGTTAATATCTAGGGCAATCAAGGGGTTAAATGTGTGCCTAGCCAGTGTTTTCTCCCTGTGGGGAAGGTGCTTATACTAAGGGAAGACAAAGATCTCTGTCTCTCAGGAACACAGGATTAATGTCTTCCACACTGACAGACCGACGGCCGTTCTGCCTGTGTACAGAACGATCGGCGGGTACTGGCAGACCTGCTGATCGGCTCCGATACCTGGAAATGCAGGATCACCTATATATATATATATATATACAGTGTATATATATATATATATATATATATATATATATATATATATATATATATATATACACACAAACATGGTCCTTCAGAGTATGACCGCCCTGTAGCAGTAAATCTGCTATGGGGCGGTCGACAACTGGTTAAGATCATCAACATTATGATCTTACACAGGCAGGGGGCGCTCTTGCCATATAACGTAGTATATTTCTGTGCGTTACATGCCGTATAACGCAGTATATTTCTGTGCGTTACATGCCGTATAACGCAGTATATTTCTGTGCGCTACATGCCGTATAACGCATTATATTTCTGTGTGCTACATGCCGTATAACGCAGTATATATCTGTGCGCTACATGACGTATAACGCAGTATATTTCTGTGCGCTACAGGCCGTATAACGCAGTATATTTCTGTGCGCTACATGCCGTATAACGCAGTATATTTCTGTGCGCTACATGCTGTATAACGCAGTATATTTCTGTGCCCTACATGCCGTATAACGCAGTATATTTCTGTGCGTTACATGCCGTATAACACAGTATATTTC
>NW_028119192.1:0-23346 GCF_965119305.1 Pelophylax lessonae | reverse complement strand
CCAATCCATACCAGGCCTTTCGGGTCCAGTATGGGTTTTAAGTGGAACCTTTATCAAAATATAAAAAATAATGGTGTGGGGGTTACCCCAAAATCCATACCAGACCCTTATGCAAGCCTGTAGCCCGGCAGGCCAGGAAAGGGAAGGGATGAGTGGGTGTCCCCCCTCCTGAACCATACTAGGCCGCATGCTGTCAACATGGGGGGTGCTTTGGGGCAAGGGGGACTCCCTCAAAGCACCTTGTCCCCATATTGATGGGAACAAGGGCCTCTTCCTCACAACCCTGGGCAGTGGCTGTGGGGGTTTGTGGGCAGGGGGCTTATTGGAATCTGGATGCCCCCTTTCACAAGATCCTGCCCCCCCATGTGAATGAATATGGGGTACATAGTATTTCTACTCATTCACCAAAAAAACTGTTAAAAAAAAACCACAAACACAGTTTTATTAAAAAAGCAGGTGACTCCTCCCCCTTTGTTTATTTAGTGTCGCTAGAAAGCTGCCAACTGACAGCTCCATTTCCTAGGGCAAATGGTAAATAAACAAAGGGACCCATTTGTTTATTTACTGTCGATGGGAACCAGAGATGTCAGATGCCGGCTGATGTTTTGTTTGTTTTTGGGTCGGCGGTGGCATTCATCATGGTTGACGCTGGATTTACTTCAGGGGAGTTTTTTTTTTATCTTGTTTTTTTTTTTCATAAAGGACTTGTTGAAATTTGTGTTTTTATTTATTTTTGACACTTTGATGGAAAATGAGTAGGGGTACCCCCATAGTATGTACTGCATACTCATTCACTTAGGGGGGCAGGATCTGGGGGGCCCCCTTCTACATGAGGACATCATCTATATAATAACATAATAAGCGCCAACGTGCATGCGCGTCATGTTGCAATCAGCATGCTGACATCATCCTACCAAACAACTCTTTTTCCATGGATTTATTTTACTCTGGGGGGGGGGGAAAGGATCTAGCTTTGCTACTTGAATAAGATCGCACCATGTGGAAAAAAATTATATAAATCATGTGTACCATGTGTGAAGATCAGATGGTATACAAGTAATAATCTCATTATTGCCCAACGCAATTTTTACTTTTATGTTGCTGCTAATTTTGGTTGATTAACCACTGTTAGCATTTAAGCAACATGCTTCCAAAAAGTATTAATTGACCATCATTCTGAATATTGGAAATAAAGATTGGTTGCTTTTGTGTACACTTTCTTAGATTAGCTTGGGTATTCTAAGCTAATTAGCTTTCACTTGCCACCTCATTTCACAGATATATTACCTGTCTCCTGTCATTTCATGTTGTCATGCCCCGGTACTACCGTATATACTCGAGTATAAACCGACTTTTTCAACACATTTTTTATGCTGAAAATGCCCCCCTCGGCTTATACTCGAGTCACTTAACTGTTCTCCTTGGGGCTGACCAAACTTCAGCGGCAGCCGGCCCAACATGGACACTGCGCATGCGCCGCTGCTGCTCGGGAAAGCCCGTACGCACTTGGCCATTCTCAGACAGACAGTGCATGCGCAAAAACGTGTGGCACCGGGCGGCGCCATTTTTAAATGTAAGGCGCCTCGGGGATGGGTAAGTAAGACCTGCAAAGCCTCTGCATATCCTGCACCATGCCCGCAGCCCTGCATCCCTGGCACCATGCTCTCAGCCTCGCATCTCCTGCACCATGCCCTCAGCCCTGCATCTCCTGCACCCTGCCCTCAGCCCTGCATCTCCTGCACCATGCCCTCAGCCCTGCATCTTCGGCACCAGGCCTGCATCCCTGCATCTTCTGCACCATACCCACAGCCTCTGTATCTCCTGAACCATGCCCGCAGCTCTGCATCTCCTGCACCATGCACGTAGCCCTGCATCTCCGGCACCATGCTCTCAGTCCTGCATCTCCTGCACCATGCCCTCAGCTCTGCATCTCCTGCACCATTCCCTAAGCCCTGCATCTTCTGCACCATGCCCGCAGCCCTGCATCTCCTGTATCATGCCCGCAGCCTCTGCATCTCCTGCACCATGCCCGCAGCCCTGCATCTCCTGCACCATGCCCATAGTCCCTGCATCTCCTGCATAATGCCCATAGCCCCTGCATCTCTAGCATCATGTCCGCAGCCCCTGCATCTCCTGCATCATGCCCACAGCCCCTGCATCTCCTACACCATGTCCACAGCCTCTGCTTCTCTTGCACTCTGCCCTCAGCTTCTTCCTCTGCTGTACCATGCCCACAGCCCTGCATCTCCTGCACCATGCCCGCAGTCTCTGCATCTCCTGCACCATGCCTGCAGCCCTGCATCTCCTGCACCACGCCCGCAGCCCTGCATCTCCTGCACCATGCCCATAGCCCCTGCATCTCCTGCATCATGCCGTTGCCCCTGCATCTCCTGCATCACGCCCGCAGCCCCTGCATCTCCTGCACCATGTCCGCAGCCTCTGCTTCTCTTGCACCATGCCTGCAGCTTTTTCCTCTCCTGTACCATGCCCGCAGCCTCTGGTATCTATTTTTATTTTTTGAAATTTACCAGTAGCTGCTGCATTTCCCACCCTAGGCTTATACTCGAGTCAATACGTTTTCCCAATTTTTTTGTGATAAAATTAGGTTCCTTGGCTTATATTCAGGTCGTTTTATACTCGAGTATATACGGTACCTTTTTTTTTTATAACTCCTTCCTATTTACCTACAGTATCTCACAAAAGTGAGTACACCCCTCACATTTTTGTAAATATTTTATTATAACTTTTCATGTGACAACACTTAAGAAATGGCACTTTGCTACAATGTAAAGTGGTGAGTGTACAGCTAGTATAACAGCGTAAATTTGCTGTCCACTCAAAATAACTCAACACACAGCCATTATGTTTAAACCACTGGCATCAAAAGTGAGTACACCCCTCAGTGACAATGTCCAAATTGGACCCAAAGTGACAATATGTTGTGTGGCCTCCATTATTTTCCAGCACTGCCTTAACCCTCTTCACAGATTATGAGCTTCATAGGTTGCCACTGGAGTCCTCTTCCACTCCTCCATGATGACATTATGGAGTTGGTGGATGTTAGAGATCTTGCACTCCTCCACCTTCCATTTGAGGATGCCCCCAGATGCTTAATAGGGTTTAGGTCTGGAGACAGGCTTGGTCAATCTATCACCTTTACCCTCAGCTTATTTAGCAAGGCAATGGTCATAACACCAAATTTAACACACCTGCTCCCCATTCACACCTGAGACCTTGTAACACTAACGAGTCACATGACACGAGGGAGGTAAAATGGTGCATTGGGCCCATATTGGACATTTACATTTAGGAATGCACTCACTTTTGTTGCCAGCGGTTTAGACATTCATGGCTGTGTGTTGAGTTATTTTAAGGAGACAGCAAATTTACACTATTATACAAGCTGTACACTCACTACTTTAACCACTTGCTGCCCGCCCTATAGCGAATTGACGGCGGCAAAGTGGTTCTATTATCCTGACTGGCCGTCATATGACGTCCAGCAGGATACAGCATCCTGCGTGCCCCCGGGGGGCGCGCAGACCAGCGATTGGTGCTGCGGTGTGTCACTCTGACACACTGCATATCCGATCTCGGTAAAGAGCCTACTGACATAGGCTCTTTACCATGTGACCAGCTTGTCCAATTACAGCTGGTCACATAGTGAATAGGAAGAGCAATTGATAGGCTTTCCTCAGTTTGTTCCTGAAAGGCACGAGTAGAGGAGAGCTGATCTGTGGCTCTCCGGATGGGGGGGGGTTGATTACAAGTGCAGACCCTGGGGGGGTGCCACTAGAGCCACCAGGGATTGCCCACGCATGGTCACCAGGGATGCCCACCCATGACCACCAGGGATAGCAATCAGGGCTCAGGAATCCTTTCAGTGCCCTCCCCATCAGAGCTGCCCAACATTGCCATCTATCAGTGCCGCCCACCAGTGCCCATTATTGCAATATATCAGTGTATCAGTGCCGCCGACCAGTGCCCATTATTGCCCACCAGTGCCGCCTATCAGTGCTGCCCATCAGTGCCACCTATCAGTGCCCATCAGTGCCCACCAGTGCCGTCTATCAGTGCTGCATATCAGTGCCTATCAGTGCCCATCAGTGCCGCCTATCAGTGCCCATCAGTGCCCACCACTGCCGCCTATCAGTGCCCATCAGTGCTGCATATCAGTGCTGTCTATCAGTGCCCATCAGTGCTGCATATTAGAGCCACCCCATCAGTGCCACCCTATCAGTGCCTCCTCATCAGTGCCTGTCAGTGCGGCCTCATAAGTATTCATCAGTGCAGGAAAAAACGTATCTATTTACAAAATTTTATAACATAAACAAAAAAAATAATTTTTTTCAAACTTTTTGGTCTTTTTTATTTGTGTAGCAAAAAAAAAAAAAAGAAAAAAACATTGTGGCATTGCAGTGATCAAATACCACCAAAAGAAAGCTCTATTTGTGGGAAAAAATGACATAAGTTTGGTTTAGGTACAGTGTAGCATGACCGCGCAATTGTCATTCAAAATGCAACAGCACTAAAAGCTGAAAGTTGGCCTGGGCAGGAAGGGGGTGTAACTGCCCTGTATTAAAGTGGTTAAATTGTAGCAAAGTGTCATTTTTTCAGTGTTTTCACATGAAAAGATATAATAAAATATTTACAAAAATGTGAGGGGTATACTCATGTAGCAAGGTTTCCAGGCCTGTAGCCTGATGTGGGTCTACCATTGTTACCGGTTACCTCTCCAGCCCATGTGAGCTGCGACCCTGGGTGTGGAGAACTGAGACGTTGACAACTCTGGCATCTTTGTTTTGTGGTTTTTATTGTAGATAAGGGGATGGGAGAAGGGAATGAGTGGGATACTCCTTTAGGCTCAACTAGGTACAACTACTTTATCCAGAAAAATGTCTGTCAACGCTGCCTTGACGCCAGCCGACGCTAGCCAATGCTCACTGACTCTTAGAACACACTGTAACTTGAAAGAAGTGCTGAATCCTTGATTCTAGATCCAGAAGACTCAGGACTATGTTGCATAGAACTGCTGACACTGCTGCACTGCAAAGTCACTGACTACCCCCTCCAGCCTGGCACCGGCTAGAGGTAGCTTGTGGTGAATTCCCATATGGCTGCACATCACAACTGATACTCTGTACAATTCAGGGCCCAATCTGCAGGCGCCCCTTTACACTTTTAGGGTCCTCAACCTAGGTACCCGCTTTACAACTAGCTCCTCCGGAACCTCCTCCAGAACCTCCTCCGGAGTGGTCTCCTCTAACACTTCAGGCAGACCCCAGGGGCAATCCTAAGTACTCACAACCTGTGTAAGTTTTCCTGGGACTGGACCCCTATCGCTCTCCGCTGGTTCTTGGCACACCGGATCCCCTCAGCTCAACTCAGCACTCTCTCTCTGGATCCTTAGACGACACCCCGAGACATCCACTTCCTCAGACAGGAGGCGAGACAGCCGTTCTCTCCCTCCTGGGACTCTGCTCCCACCAAAGACGCCGAGCCATGTGTCCCTTCAGACTTATATCCTTTTCTAGAATCCTCTGCGGCAGAATCTGCCTCCTGGGGTAGATACAAGCCTGAATGTATCTCTGTAATACTAGGAGAAGAATAAAAATTCTGCTCACCCAGCGCACAAAAAATATAACAGGGAACAAAAAACTGTACCCTAAAAAGGGCACACTCAAATGTGCTCTAAAACAGTCAATAAATATAGTGAGGGCGCCGCATGCTCACGCCCTCAGTTGAAGTCCGTGATGACGAAACGCGTTAGGCGTGAGCACGCGGTTTCCTAGGTTACCTGCATACGTCAGACGCCACACCCGGAAGTCCTCCGCCTTGGTACCCGGCGGCTTTCAATGATCGGTGCTGGACGAGCGACTGCACGGTAACAGCGATATACACATGATTACAATGTCTGTTATTGTTTTTTAACATGTGAGTGCAATTCTTAAGAGCTTGGTGTGATGCTTATATTTTGGGAATAAATGGAAAACGGGGTTACGTGTGCCTATGACATTTATTTTTGCATGTACGCCTTGTGAGTGGTCTAACAGCCTTCGTGTCAGTCCGAGAGAACTCTGGTTGAAGAGGACCTGGCAGTGATTGTTACTACGGGCTTTCTTTTGAGCCACTTCTGGTAAGTGCATTTCCTTTAGGGGGTGCACCGTGGTGAGGTGGAGGTCTTCATCCTATTACCCTCAGGAGCTTGAGTTACACTGCTACTGGCTTTCAGTTGGACTGTTACCATCTGGATTACCTTTTTCAATTCTGGTGTTGGACTCACTATCTTATTGACTCACATACATTATCAGTATATGGTTAACATATACTTCTAGCGCCGCTAGTGGACTCTAGAGGAGTTTTATTATTTTAATACTTTTAAGGAGTGCACCTGGTTTTTTATTTTTCTGAATGTATCTCTGATTGGGTTTCCTCCACTGCCCTATCAGGAGCCTCCTTTAGAGCCAGTGGGGAGACTCTCCTCCTCAGAAGACACACTTGGGAGTCATGACAACCTACCTGACAAAAAGAAACACGGCCCTGCTGTTAGGCAGGCAAGGCCTACTATGCTTTTACCTAGCACCTACCTGTAGGGTGCTACACCCACTTTTGCTAAATACTGTAAATGGTGTGGAATGTGTATACCTTTTGCAGACCTTTAAACTGCTTTCTAATGCTTTCTAGTGGTGGCAAAAATATGGTATTGTTGTGAACATTTCCTCCATCTATTACTGTGTCATTTATCTATATTGGGAAGTGCTGTGGAAGTTCAATTACATGAATTATAGTTTATACATTAGTACATACTACTAAGCCCTGAGTAGCATCTTTAATGGTAGGCTTGAAAGTACTTTTCAGAGAGTTAAACTGTAAAATAAGTGCCCATACATCTTTTGCAGCTACACAATATACTGTAGTATACAAATGTATAAACATATAGTACATAAGGAGAAGGGGTGGTGCTGACATCTTTTTTAAGGCTGTTTGGTATTTTGGGGTTACAAAATGCACGAAAAAATATACCAAATATATTTAAAATTGGATATATTTTCTAACAGTTTACAGTAAGTGTTGGTGGTAAAAAAAAAAAAAAAATACGTTGCTGCAGTGGTAGGGCAAAGCAGAATAAGAGAGAGAATATTTACTCTTGATCTATCCAGAGAATGATTTGAAATTCTGACTGAGCAATGGAAAAATGTACTACAAGAAGAAAACGCCATGCACCATTACACATCTAATATTCAATAGCACAAAGATTATGAAATAGTGAAAATAGGACTGGATGTCAAATGTTAACTGTAAAAGAAGAAAGGTCATACAACCAAGCATCTGTTATGTTTCAATTCTATTAGGAGGATTTAATGTTCTACAAAACTTTAGGGAACATTGACAAATATAATTGTGTGTTCTTAGGTTTCTAACTCTTGTTCTGTATTTCATACTTGTATTACACAGACACTCCACAAAATAGAAAATATATTAAATTTGATAAGTAACATCCCATGTGTTGCCCTACACATGATTTATCATTAATGATGAGCTGAACTGCCCAGGGTTTGGTTTGGACAGGGTTGGCAAATTCCAGAGAAGTTTGGATGCTGAGCCCAAACACCATGAAAACCCTTGAGAGCAGAAACTATTGAATCAAAAATGCCAATTTTCTGGGCAAATAGGCTATGGGCTGTCAAAAACTAGCATTAGGAATGGACACTTCCCCTGGAAAATGTGTAGTGTTTCTTTTTTTTCAAAATTATATTTGGCCCGGAGCAGTGATTTTTGAACTGCTAGTTTTACTGCTAGAGGGGGACACCCCTGCAACGGATCACATATATACACAGTATCTCACAAAAGTGAGTACACCCCTCACATTTTTGTAAATATTTTATTATAGCTTTTCATATGACACCACTGAAGAAATGAAACTTTGCTACAATGTAAAGTAGTGAGTGTACAGCTTGTATAACAGTGTAAATTTGCTGTCCCCTCAAAATAACTTAACACACAGCCATTAATGTGTAAATTGCTGACAACAAAAGAGAGTACACCCCTAAGTTAAAATGTCCAAATTGGGCCCACAGTGGCAATTTTTTGTGTGGCCTCCATTATTTTCCAGCACTGTCATAACCCTCTTGGGCATGGTGTTCACCAGAGCTTCACAGGTTGCCACTGGAGTCCTCTTCTACTCCTCCATGATGACATCACAATGCTGGTGGATGTTAGAGACCTTGTGCTCCGCCACCTTCCGTTTGAGGATGCCCCCCAGATGCTCAAGAGGGTTTAGGTCTGGAGACATGCTTGGCCAGTCCATCACCTTTACCCTTAGCTTCTTTAGCAAGGCAGTGGTCATCTTAGAGGTGTGTGTTGGGGTCATTATCATGTTGGAATATTGCCCTGGGGCCCAGTCTCCGAAGGGAGGGGATCATGCTCTGCTTCAGTATGTTAGAGTACATGTTGGCATTCATAGTTCCCTCAATGAACTATAGCTCCCCAGTGCTGGCAGCACTCATGCAGCCCCAGACCATGACACTCCCACCACCATGCTTGCTGTAGGCAAGCCACACTTGTCTTTGTACTTCTCACCCGGTTGCCCCCACACACGCTTGACACCATCTGAACCAAATAAATGTATCTTGGCCTTATCAGACCACAGGACATAGTTTCAGTAATCCACGTCCTTAGTCTGCTTGTCTTCAGCAAACTATTTGCAGGCTTTCATGTGCATCATCTCTAGAAGAGGCTTCCATGTGGGTTGACACCCATGCAGACCAATTTGATGCAGTATGCGGCGTATGGTCTGAGCACTGACAGGCTGACCCTCACCCTGTCAACCTCTGCAGCAATGCTGGCAGCACTCATACGTCTATTTCCCAAAGACAATCTCTGGATATGAGGCTGAGCATGTGCACTCGATTTCTTTGGTTGACCATGGCGAGGCCTGTGTGGAACCTGTCCTGTTAAATCGCTGCATGGTCTTGGCCACCGTGCTGAAGCTCAGTTTCTGGGTCTTGGCAATCTTCTTATAGCATAAGCCACCTTTATGTAGGTCAACAATTCTTTCTTTCAGATCCTCAAAGAGTTCTTTGCCATGAGGTGTCATGTTGAACTTCTAGTACCCAGTATGAGAGAGTGAGAGAGATAACACCAAATTTAACACACCTGCTCCCCATTCACACCTGAGACCCCCTTGTAACACTAACAAATCACATGACACCGGGGAGGAAAAATGTCTAATTGGGCCCAATTTGGACATTTTCACTTAGTTGCCAGCGGTTTAGACATTAATGGCTGTGTGTTGAGTTATTTTAAGGGGACAGCAAACGTACACTGTTATACAAGCTGTACACTCACTACTTTACATTGTAGCAAAGTTTCATTTCTTCAGTGTTGTCACATGAAAAGATATAATACAATATTTACAAAAATGTGAGGGGTGTACTCACTTTTGTGAGATACTGTATATATATACATGATCTGGCTCTTCTGGTTAGAGTACACACTGCCGCCGGTTTGCTCCTGCTGTGATCACACAGCAGGAGCCCAGTGGTGGGAAACGTGGACTCGATGTCCGCCTGCACCTGCTGATCCTTCAGCAGAGAGGCAGAATGGGGGTCCACCTATGTAAACAATGCAGATTGCTGTTCTGACAGGAGGGAAGGAATGGATCCTGTGTCATAGCAAATCAAGAACATAGATCATTTTCTTACCCAAGTAAAAGCACCTCCCCTTTGGTCGCCTCTAATGTTAACCCCTTCCCAGCCAGTGTCATTGGTACAGTGACAGTGCATTTTTAGCACTGATCACTGTATTAGTGTCACTGCTCCCCAAAAAGTGTCAAAATGTCAGTTAGTGTCAGAATGTCCACTGCAATATCACAGTCATGCTATAAGTCGCTAATCGCCACCATTACTAGTAAAAAAAAAATATATATATATATATATATATATATATATATATATATATATATTCCACAGTTTGAAGATGCTATAACTTTTGCACAAACCAATCAATATATGCTTATTGGAATTCTTTTTCACCAACAATATGTAGCAGAATACACATTGGCCTAAATTTCAATTTATTTATTGGATAGGTTTTATAGCAAAAAGTAAAAAATATTGTTTTTTTTTTTTTTTAAATTGCTGTTTTTTTTTTTTTTTGCTCATAGCGCAAAAAAAAAATCACATACATTTTATTTCAGTACAGTGCTGCACTTCCACACAATTGTCAGTTTAAGTAACCCAAATGCTGTATCACAAATAAAGGCCTGGTCATGTGGGTAAAGTACTGACATTTATAATGGAAAATGGTTTTAAAAGCAACATATAGGATTATTAAAAAAAGCAAAAATACATATTCACCTCTATGCTGCAGCTATCTCACGCTGGCTTCAAGACTAAGAACTGAAAGGGCACTAGTAGGTAAATCAGCATTAAAGGCAGACTGTCATGTAGGAAAGCCCAACCAACTGACTCTTACAGTAGTGGCAATTTACCATGTGGAGAGGAAGGTATAATAATAACCAGAAGCAGTTTAACCCTTTGATTTTAACATTTTTGAAAGCACCCATTTGTTCCTCAACAGCTAACCATAACACCACTCAAAGCCACCCCTGAGGAAGAAGCTCTACAATCTTCGAAACTCGTCGGGTTTTGGACTTTGTATAATGTGGTCGGTTACTGTTATGGTATCAATGTCCCATGCTTGCAATTGTTTTGAATTCATATTTCTCTGTTCATAATTTTTGTTCAATAAATGTATTATCTGACTATTTAGAATTTCTACTACTTTGTGCCTATAAAATCCCACCCCAGGGGAACCTCCCAATTTTTCAAATAAAATTGATGTCCTTTTTTTCCCACAAATAGAGCTTTATTTTGGTGGTATTTGATCACCTCTGTGGTTTTTATTTGTTTGTGCTATAAATAGAAAAAGCGACAATTCTGAAAAAAAAAAAAAAAAACAATATTTTTTACTTTCTGCTATAAAACACAGCCAATAGAAAAAAAAAAAATAAAAAATAAAATGTTTTCATCATTTTAGGCCAATATGTATTCTGCCACATATTTTTGGTACAAAAAATCCCAATAAGTGTATATTGATTGGTTTGCACAAAAGTTATCGCGTCTACAAACTAGGGGAAAGATTTATGTCATTTTTATTTAGTAATGGCGACGTTCAAAGATTTTTAGTGGGACTGCGACATTCCGCTCAGACTGATTGGACACCTAACTGACACTTTTGACACTTTTGAGTGGACCAGTGACATTACTACAGTAATCAGTGCTAAAATAATGAGCTGTTACTGTACTAATGACACTGGCAGGGGAGGGTTTAACACCAGGGGCGATCAAAGAATTAGGTGTATCCCTAGGGGATGCTTTCTAACTGTGTGGAGGTGGACTCACTAGATGAACATAGAGATCTGTGTTCCTGAATAGCAGGAACACATGATCCCTGTGTATATCTCTGACCGAACGGCTGTCTGCCTTGTTTACATAGGCAGACCGCCGTTCTGTCTCTATAGGCCAATCAGTCCCTCTGGCCAATCAGCGCCCCCACTGGCTATCACACGAAAAGACGTAAAGGTGCATCGTTTTGCGTAATAGAGCCAATCTACCACAGTATAAGTGTGGCGGCTGATCGGCAAGCAGTTAAACTCTCTAAGCAAAATCAGTCATTTCCAGACTAAATGACTAGAATAAAATTCTATTTTAAGTTTATTCTAACCTTGCACCTGATTTTAATTTTGAAAGTGTTGTTCATTAAATTTACATCTAACAGTAAGACCTTGATAGATTCCCCCACTGCTAGTATTTATTTCTGTACAACCCCCCAGTGAAGTTCACTGGAAGCATGGTAAAGGCAGCAGAAAAAAAAAATTAAAGCTGATCTATTTAATAAACAGATATCATTAGGGATCCTATTTTTTGCTTACTACAAGATAGATAATTCCTGCAATCTGCTTATTTGACTCTTATCAATACAAGTAAACATTCATTAAGTTTAAACAGGAGCAGTTGGGACTTTGGGTATTTTCATAGATGTGCCAGAGCAGACTGGAACATGCAGAGCTCCTAGCTCAAAACAAGAGCATCCCGCCTTTTCACTGTTATCTTCAGACAGAAATGAACACTGCTTAGGACACAATACAAGGGACAGTTTACTCAAGAGGTTCCTAATGATGATGAGCAATTTTATATCCTTTTTGATTTATTGCCATTAAGAACAATTGATTAGGTAGGTTAATTATTGATTTACAACCACATTTTCACTGTGATAAGCCACATTCCCTCCCTGTGGTGTACTGCTAAAAACTTGTCAATGCTGTGTACTTTTTATATAATATAATAGGCATTGTTTTTTTTCATATTTTTGAGAAAATAATATCAACACAGTTATCAGTGATTTAGGAGAGTGGCTAATTAAAATGCGGATTAGCTGCAAAAATGCCATTGCGACATGTCAAATGTCACTTCATTTCTAATACAAAAATTAAAATCACCCAGCACATTAATTTATTCAGGAACCAACATAAACACACAATGAGGCATTATGCTGCCAAAAAAATATTTAAAAAAGAATTAAAGAAAATAAATAAAATACGCTGACCTGAGCATAATATAAAAAGCATTTTCAAAATGTTGGGTCTCTGGCCTTTGAACTGAGGTCAGCTGGCAGGTAAGGGGGCTTTTGAATAAGCCAGCTCCCCCACTATAAAAGGGGGCCATATTGATATGAGGCTTAACTATGATAGGGAAAGCATAGGGACAAACTATATAGTGACAATTACCCAATTAAGGACCAGGCCTATTTCTGACAATTGTTGTTTACAAGTTAAAATCAGCATTTTTTGCTAGAAAATTACTTAGAACCCCCAAAGATTATATATATATATATATATATATATATATATATTTTTTTTTTTTTTTTAGCAGACTCTCGAACAAAAAGTTGGAGATTGTTGCAATATATTCTATCATGCCGCATTTGCACAAAGAAATGCAATTTCTTTTGGAAGAAAAAAAAAAACAGTAAAGTTGGCCATATTTTTTTGTAAAATGTGAAAGATGATGTTACGCCGAGTAAATACTTTAAAATTGTGCACGCTCGTGGAATGGCGACAAACTATGGTACTTAACAATCTCTTTAAACATTTTTTACAGTTTACTTGTTTAGAATTACAGAGGATATCTAGTGCTAGAATTATTGCTTTTGCTCTAACAATTGCGGTGATACTTCACATGTGTGGTTTGAACACTGTTTAAATATGTGGGTGTGACTTATGAATGAGTTTGCTTATGCGCATGAGCTCGTAGGGACCAGGCACTTTAATTTTTTTTTCTTACCTATTTATTTTACTTTTTATTTTTATACTGTCCCTTTAAAAAAAAAAATTCTTGATCACTTTTATTCCTATTACAAGTAAAAATCCCTTGTAATAGAAAATAAGCATGACAGAGCCTCTTTATTGCGAGATCTACGGTCAAAAGGACCTCATATCTCACATTTAAAGGAAAAAAAAAAAAAAGTAATTTTGCCTTTAGGAGACAAAAAAAATGATCCATTTAAAGCCTGAATGCGGAATTGACATCGGACATTGCTCCATTCCTCCAAGGCCATAGAGCTGAATGGGGGCTATCTCACCCTCACTCGACTTTCTGCCCAACCACTGAGAAGATTGGATCAGCTCTGGGCTAACTGAACTGTCTGATAAGCCCGGAGACGACCGGGAAGTGGTCACTCCAAAAGTGATCCCATGGCGAATCCCTCACCCGGATAGCATTTATGTGAAAGAGAATCATCAACTGTATATAAAAAATACTGGGGTTACGTTAGCTAGTTGCAGCCATACCTGCGGTATTTACTGTCAAACTAATGATGTATATATACAGTGGATAGTCCGGAAGTGGTTTTTAACCACTTGCCGACCGCTCACATGGAGACTACTGCGGCAGAGTGGCTCTCCTGGGTCCAGCGTCATAGATCTACGTCGCTGGATCCCACCCCTTCTCGGCGGCGCGCGCGTGCGCCGCCGGAGGCTCGCTCCCACTGTATTCGGACACAGCGGGAGTCAGGCCAGGGGGAGGAGAGGCTCTTCCCCGATCGTCAGGGATCGAATGAGGAAATCCGCCCGCTTGTGTAAACAAAGCAGGCGGATCTCCTCTGTGACAGGCAGGGACAGATTACAGGATTCAGCATAGCTGAACCTGCGATCTGTGTCTGTGTCACACAATCCCCTCCCCCCACACATGTCAGTCAGCTTGAGGCATACATTTAACCCCTTGATGACCAACAGTGTTAACCCCTTCCCTGCCAGTGTCATTATTACAGTAACAGTGCATATTTATAGCACTGATTACTGTAGTAATAACACTGGTCCCCCCAAAAGTGTAAAAAATGTCAGTTAGGGGTTCGATCTGTCTGCCGCAATGTTGCAGTCCCGCAAAAAAAAATTGCAGATCGCCGCCCTTACTAGTAAAAAAAAATAAACAATAAAAATGACAAATCTTTCCCGTAGTTAGTAAACGCAATAACTTTTGCGCAAGCCAATCAAAATACGCTTATTGTGATTTTTTTTTACCAAAAATATGTAGCAGAAAACAAATTGGCCTAAAATGTTAAAACATTTTGAGTTATACATTTTTTTTGGGGAATGTTATATATCAGAATGTGAAAAATATTGTGTTTTTTTTCAAAATTGTCGCTCTTTTTTTCCAAAATTAAAAATCGCACAGGTGATCAAATACCACCAAAAGAAAGCTCTATTTGTGGAGAAAAAAAGCACATACGTTTAATTTGGGTACATCATCGCACGACTGCGCAATTGTCCGTTAAAGTAACGCAGTGCCGAATATAGCCTGGTCAGGAATGGGGTAAAATCTTCCGGTCTTAAAGTGGTTAAAAATACGCTCATTGAGAATTTTTTTGTCAAAGACATGTAGCTAAATACATTTTGGCCTAAATATAAGACAAAAATTGAATATATTGAATATTTTTTACCTGTCAAAGTAGAAAATGTCAATTTTTTCGAAAACATTTTCGCTTTTTTTATTAATATTGCAAAAAATGAAAAGCGCAGAGGTGATCAAATACCACCAAAAGAAATCTCTGTTTGTGGGGAAAAAAGGACATAAATTTAGTTTGGGTACGGCATTGCATGACCGCGCAATTGTTAGTTAAAGTCACGCAGTGCCAAGTTGCAAAAAGTGGCCTGGTCATTAAAGCGGAGTTCCACCCAAAAGAGGAACTTCCGCTTTAGGGAGTCCTGACCCCCCGACATGCCACATTTGGCATGTCATTTTTTGGGGGGGGGAGCGGGTACCTAGTTTTGACAGGTACCCGCTCCCACTTCCGCTCGGAGCGCCGCGGCGCCCTGAGCGGAAGTTCTCCTCTCCCCCTCCCTCCCTGCAATCTTCTGGGACATGTCAGAGGTCCCAGAAGATTGCCGGCCAATCACGGCGCGCAGCGCGACTCACGCATGCGCAGTGGGTACCCGGCTGTGAAGCCGCAAACTGTAACAGCCGGGTGCCCACAGCAGTGATGCCTGCGCCGAGGGAGAGGATCGAGGCTTCCGGCGGCCGCATCGCTGGACCATTGGACAGGTGAGTAAATGGCTGGAACTCCGCTTTAACCTCCCTGGCGGTATGATTCTTTTGGATTTTAGGTGCTGAAAGCGGTACCATTATTTTGCATGTAATTCTGGTGAATGAGCAGTCCAAACCAACTGTATACATTTATTATATATATTATATATATATATATATGTATGTATACATATATTATATATATATATATATATATATATATATATATATATATATATATATATATATATATATATATATATACATATATATATATATATATATATATATATATATATATATATATATATGTGTGTGTGTGTGTGTGTGTGTGTGTGTATATATATATATATATATATATATATATAATGTATATGTGTATATATATATATATATATACCTATATATATATATATACTGTATATATATATACATATATTTACATAAAAAGTACAGTAAAACTGCAGGAAAGGGCACTGGGGGGCAATGTAATGTGATTTTATTTTATTTTGAACGGTATCAGTGTGTTTGGTGCATTTTACATTTGAATTTGCCGCCGGTTCCACCCCCCGGTGGACGTCACGTCGCCGGAGACGGAAGCCGGGGCTCGCAGACGATCGGGAGGAAGCTCCGCCGCCGCACACCGCCCGCAGTCTTCGCTGGATCCCGGAGAAAAGGTAAGTAAAACCTCCTCCAGCATCCAGCGATCTTCTTAGCGCTACCCCGAGTGTGACTCGGGGTTACCGCTTTTGGCACTAAAATCTTACCCCGAGTCACACTCGGGAATACTGCTGGGAAGGTTAAGCAGGAAAATCCTCCGGTCCTAAAGTGGTTAATATAGGGCTTGTAGAAACTGGTAAAAGGTTATAGTAGATATACTGTATACATTTAATGAATATGATGCAGGAATCAAAATGCTGTATATCTTGAAGGCGTTGGGAGAGGGAAAGGCTTTTGCCCATTTTCATCCTTTGGTACATCTTAATGCTACTGATGTCATGCAGTCTCCTTACAGTCTGTGGTTGTTTACATGCACTGCAGTTGTAACAGCCTGCATGTGGTTTTTTTTTCACAGAGCATATTTCCTAATTGTTGCTGTCTGCGATTGTTTTTTTTTTTTTCACAGGTCTTTTTCAAGTGTAGGCAACAGTGGAATATGCCTATATGCCTTGGCAATATGCATCAGCTTATAGTTTTCTTTAAAATTGTGACACAGTCATTTAAAGGGAGGACATTGTAGGGGAAGGGCCAGCAGTTATTTTCAACTAGGAATTAAAATAAATATAGGGTTTACAGATGAATGCAACACTTATATAACATTTTAGTGATTGGGTTTGCATCTACTTTAGCAAACTATGCTTGAATTTTTGCCATGCTAGGTTACATTTCCTTATATGCTCCTCTGTGAGCACAAATCTGCACACCCAAAGGTTTTTTAAAGACCAACATCTGTCTGCAACAAATGACTGATACAGCCCCTATCTCTAATTGTTTTTTTCCCTATTTATTGGGAAAGGGGGGGGGGTCCTTTTTTTATTTTTAGAGTACAGATTTTAGCTTATGTAGACTAGAGCTCAACAGGCAGTTGTTACTGAGTGCCCATTCAAGAACTGCATTTTTTTCACAGCACCTCACCATATCATTTATGGGGGCAAGAGCACTTTTTTGCCACAGGCTGCTAAAGCTAAGGGACCTCGCAACAAGCGAGGACCTTTCTTTACCGCCCATAAAGGGCGCCCAGCTGGTACTAGCGGGAAAGGCAAGACTCCTCCAGGAGGGTTCAAGAAGGGCTGGTCGGACAAGCAGAGGACCAACCCAGCCAAACCCGAAGCAAAGGAGTACACAGCCTGAAGGTGCGCCCCCACCCGGTTTCAGGGTGGGGGGACGTTTTCACCGGTATTCAGGACATTAGATCGAGCTTCAACCACTACTACCGGTGCGATTCTTCCCTTCCAACATTTAAGTACTACAGGAAGCGGTAGTTACCGTTCCCTGAATAGATCTTTTCCTTTACCTTTTCCTAAGATTAGTCCCTATACCTCACAGGAATCGGATCTGGTTGACCAGATAGGCCAAGTAGCCTCTAGTCGGGTGACTTCGGTCCCTGAGGTTCAACCAGAAAAGATCACCCTTCCTGATAACAATCAGGTATCTGATAAATGTGTGGGAACAGAAAACGACCAGACTTTCTCGGATGGTCGGGGCCAGATACCTCTAGGGACGCCTGGTTCAGATTCTATCAGCGCCAGTGGTCCTAGAAATTCTAGGCTGGCCTCCTCAAGCCGGCCTGGCCGACTTGGACATGCTAGTCGCAGACGTTCCGTGGGAACTTCGTCTCAGGGAGTGTCTGTGGTCTCAAGGACCAATTTACCATCATGCTTTACAGTCGCTGGGTTTAATGGCCTGGCCATTGAGACCCAAGTACTGAAGGACAGAGGTTTGTCTACTTCAGTCATTCCTACCCTTATTAAAGCAAGGAAAGCGACTTCCAGCAAGGTCTATTATCACACATGGAAGACTTATATTGCGTGGTGCGAATCTTTAGGATTTCCTCCACTTACCTATTCGGTGACTCGAATATTGGCCTTTTTGCAACAAGGGGTTGAGCAGAAGCTAGCCTTGAGCACCATCAAGAGTCAAGTTTCAGCATTAGCAATCTTCTTTCAGAAACCTTTAGCTACCAAGTCCTTGGTGCGGAATTTCATCCAGGGGGTGCGGCACCTGGCTCCTTCAGTCCCCGCGCCCTTACCGCCCTGGGATCTTAATTTGGTTTTGTCGGTTCTACAGAAACCTCCCTTTGAAAACATCAGGGAGATTCCCTTGCTTACTTTATCCCAGAAGGTGGCCTTCTTGGTGGCTATTACTTCTGCTCGCAGGGTGTCAGAACTGGCTGCATTATCATGCCAGTCCCCATACCTAGTGATTCATAGGGATAAGGTAGTACTTCATCCTAAGCCATCTTTTCTTCCTAAGGTGGTTTCAGATTTTCATCTGAATGAAGATATTGTACTACCTTCCTTGTGTCCTCAGCCCAAGCATCATCGGGAACATGCGTTGCATTCCTTAGATGTGGTTCGGGCAATCAGGGTATACCTGAAAGCTACGGAATCATTCCGTAAGACGGATTCACTTTTTGTGATCACGGATGGCCCCAGAAAGGGTTTGCCTGCATCTGCCGCGACCATTGCCAAATGGATTAGACAAACGGTGGTACAGGCTTATTCTATTAAGGGTCAGAGTCCTCCGTTCCCTGTTAGGGCGCACTCCACTCGAGCGCTCAGTACTTCCTGGGCCTTTCGCCATCAGGCGTCAGTGGTCCAGGTATGTAAGGCGGCCACCTGGTCGTCGGTACATACCTTTACAAAATTCTATAAAATTGATGTGACGGCATCGGCGGATGCCTCATTTGGCCGCAAGGTTTTGCAGGCCGCAATTTGAGGAGACCGGTGGTCTACCTCGAGGGTTTTTTTCTGTTTGAAAAAAAAAAAAAAAAATTTCTCTTTTTTGTTGAGTCTCATCATTAAGGATGCGCATTGTAAACTTCTAGTTGGCACCGGTTGGGCCTTCTAGATTGGGATTTGATTTCCATTTTCCCACCCCTCATTTGTGATACTGCTCTGGGACGTCCCGAAGGTGGTGTATCACCGAGGACTACGTCTGTCAATGAGCGCTAGAGAAAAATGGATTTTTGTAAAATCTTACCGTAAAATCCTTTTCTCTTAGCTCATTGACAGACGTAGTCCCCGCCCCTCTGTTTTTGAGTTGGGTTGGGTTAAAATCTCTAAAGACTGCTTTTTCACATAACTGATTTGCTGAGGCAGAGAGAGAGAGGATATACCCTCTGGGACTGCCCCTAGGGTGTGGCCAGAGCTTTTTAATTTCCTGTCTAGTCCTGCTCCTGTGGAGGCAACATAACCCGAAGGTGGTGTATCACCGAGGACTACGTCTGTCAATGAGCTAAGAGAAAAGGATTTTACGGTAAGATTTTACAAAAATCCATTTTTTCCACAGTGATCACTACTGTGATTGACAGTGTCATGCCATCCCAGTATTGTTCCTCCTCTGTGAAGAGGAAAAAAAAAACAGACTTCTCCTGTACTGAGAAAGAAAAGATACATTGTATATTTTCCTCTAGAGGAGGAGTCTGTACAAACAAAATTCTTCTTAAAAAAAAAATAAAGATTAACTAGTTCCGGGCTTTTTCTAGTTTAGTAAGTTTTAGTATCAATGTTAGTGTCAGTTAGTGGCAGTGTTTCAGTAATATCAGTGTCAGTTAGTGTCAGTGTATGTGTCAGTGTTAATGTCAGTTAGTGGCAGTGTTTCAGTAATATCAGTGTCAGTTAGTGCCAGTGTATGTGTCAGTGTCAGTGTCAGTTAGTGACAGTGTTTCAGTAATGTCAGTGTCCATTAGTGTTAGTGTCATTGTATGTGTCAGTGTTAGTGTCAGTTAGTGGCAGTGTAAGTGGCAAAGCCAATTAGTTGCAGTATCAGTTGGTGTCAGTGTGTCAGTTAGTGACAGTGTTAGGCCCCTTACACACAGGCTTTCTGATCAGGTCCGCCTATCAGTTTTTCAGGCGGATGTCAACGGTGACATCTCCGCTGACACCTGCTGCTATCTGATTTGATGACCCTGAAATCCAGACGGATGGAAACCCTATTTTCTAGCCGTCTGGAGGATTGGATCCGACAGGATTCGATAAAAACAGACCGCCATAGAGGAGATCAGGGCTCTGACAGCTCTGTCTCTGCAAAGTAAGCTGAGAAGGACCTGTCATCCGCCTGCTCAGCGGGGATCGGTGGATCAATCTCCGTTGAGCAAAACGGAGTCCGCCAGGCGGAAAGCCGTGTGAAAGGACCCTTCTGGTTAGTGTGTTTTAGGAAATGAAAAACTATATTCAGTATCAAGGAAAAATTGGGGCAGTGGGACTTTGAATGAGGCATGAATTGAAAAAAAGAGAAATTTATTTTGAAAACATAAAAATATATAATTTATACAGTTGATGTGTTTAAAAACAAATATTGGAACAATATATAATTCATAACGAAAATACATATATAAAAATGGGATCTCAAATGGGATCTCTACAATTAATTCCAATATAAAAACACTGTATATATTTCATGCATGATAGAAAATATAAATGAATTTATTGCATCCGAGTTAAAATGTAGACTCTACGCGTTTCCTGGACCTCCGTCCATTCATCAGGAGTAATGGATACATATAAAAGTATCTGAAGAAAAGAAAAAAATTTTATATATTTTTGCACCAGAACAAGTGAGTAAGTACAAGATGTATCAATCTAAAAATCTGTAAACATAAGGTATTACCTTTAATTTCTCCGGGTCAATATTCAGTATCAAGATTGTACACTATTGTTTCCTGGCCCCACTATGGGTAAAAAAGAACAAATAACGAACACATGTGTTTTCCTTTCATAATAAAACAAAAGGGGATATGCATTGCCATTTACCACTAAATGCAATCCTAATCGGTCCTGAATAAAACAAGGTATAATCCATTTGGATTCACTAAGTAGTTGCAAAGATATGTACAATTTACTAACATATGTCAAAGTTGCAAAATTAGATTTAAGCGTTAAGGTTTGTTTTTAACTTGGTCATAAAGGGGTTAAAATCCCTCCATGGTTGTGCCCAGTCCCCTATGCATATTAGCCTTGAAAATTGTAAGAATTTAGTATCAAGACCAATGCTTCTATGCTATTTTCTCTTGTAAGCCTTAGCTCAGGTGTATCTCTAGGCACAACCTTTTTTTTTTAAATTCCGCGGGGAAGGGTTAGACCCTCTGTAATGTTTTTATTTCTGTCTGTGTACCCACTTGGGGTGATTTGCCACTCATTTGCTCTGGTTACCATTGCTGCCGAAAAGGAAATTGAGAAAAAATACTTTTTTAGAAGTAAGGATGGGAACACCTGTTCTGGGGTAAACTGTCTAAGAGGGAAATTCATCTCACTTTTCCTCCATTCTCCCATTGCTTGCTCTGTGGCAGTAAGTGAAGGGACATTTTTCCAGTGATACAGCAAAAATTACACTGACAAGGGTTTTAACCCTTTCCTACTCTAAAAAAATGTTCTGAATTTATATAGGGTTTAGTTTGGATTCTGTGTGAAACAGATGCAGTTTTTGGCTGCTCAGACGGAGACAGCCAAACAGTCCCTGGAATTTGTAAGGACTGGCACAGAAAGATTTTGCAAAAGTGTCTCATGTGCATTTTAAGTGTGACACAGCATGCACCAAATTCATGTACCTGTTTAGAAATTTTACTTGAATTTGGCTTCACCACTTTTATAATACATGAGAGGCACTTTAACAAAATCTGTCTATGCCAGGGCCTTTCTCTGTACACCCAAAGAGAGTTGTTTGTAATTAGATTGAGTTTCATAAGATTTGAACTGTCTGTATTTTATTTTAACCACTTAAGCCCGGAAGATTTTACCCCCTTCCTGACCAGGGCCTATTTTGCGATTCGGCACTGCGTGACTTTAACGGACAATTGCGCGGTCGTGCAATGCTGTACCTAAACGAATTTGATGTCCTTTTTTTCCCACAAACAGAGCTTTCTTTTGGTGGTATTTGATCACCTGTGCAATTTTTTGATCATGCGCTATAAACAAAAAAGAGCGTCAATTTTGCAAAAATAACAACATATTTCACATTTTTTTTATATGAAATTCCCCCCAAAAAATGTAAAAATCAAAATGTTTTAACATTTTCGGCCAATTTTTTAACGCGTAATGGCTGCGATCTGCGATTTTTTTTGCGGTACTGCGACATTGCGGCGGACAGATCGGACCCTTGACTGGCATTTTTGACACTTTTGGGGTTACCAGTGACATTTCTACAGTAATCAGTGCTATACATATGCACTGCTACTGTAAAATTACACTGGAAGTGAAGGGGTTAACTTTTTTTGAGAGGGAGGGGTGGTGTGTGTCCCTAGGGGCGTGATTCTAACTGTGATTGGCTGTGGCTTGAGCTGTAGGAACAGTGATCAACGGTCCTACATAGTAGAACCATATGATCACTGTTTCTACACAGGGGAGAATGACAGGCGGCTTGTTTACATCAGCCGCCTGCCTTTCTCCCGCCGCAGCGACGATCGCCGAGTGACCGGCGGACATCGGGTCCGGGGGGGTCCGTGACCACGCGGGAGCGCATCTCCGGGGGCGCGTGCTCTCTCCCTAGACCCTCACAGGCTAGCGACGTAGATCTACGTCACTCTGCCTTTGAGGGGCTGACTGCCAACGTAAATAGTTGTGCGGCAGTCGGCAAGTGGTTAAATTTGGCACATTCATTGTGCCACTTTGAAAAAGTGGCGCATTACAGAACTGCCTGAGTTTGGTGCAAATTTCACTATCACAAACAGAAGTGTTGCAGATGCTTCATGAATCTGGCACATCACATTAGCAAGAAGACACCAGAAAAGGGACCCAACAGCTTTATTAAATTCCCGCAATTACTCCAGCTCATGCACAACTCTCACTTAGCCATGCCATAAAGGAAGGAGTGCCAATGATTCAGTGGCCACATTTCAGGTGACCCAGCACCAAGAAACAGATTGCTTGAGGACCAGGACTGCCCTTTTTAAAGGCATTAGGGGCTGGCAAACATAATTAAACCCTGAATTGTTATTTCAATGAAAAAAGTTTTTTACTTTTTCATCAACTGTTATCATTATTCTAGCATCTTTTATAAATATAGTGTTATAAGCTGCGGGTTAAGTATAATTTGAGTAAAAATA
>NW_028119193.1:0-23346 GCF_965119305.1 Pelophylax lessonae | reverse complement strand
TTCCTCCATCCACAAAACCACCTCATCCAGTCTGCTGTCTGAAGTAAAAAAAATAGTTGTATTTACTGTGCATGGCTAACTTTAGGAAGCACCTAGGTACTAGGTGCTACATGTACTTTGTCCCATGGGTGGTAGAACAATTTACAAACAACAATGGTGGTAGTCAAGGGCTTTTTGAGGATCATATAGATACAAGAACAACACTGTTTATATAAAAACAAATCTATGGTTTGAATATAATGATAATTATGGGTTTCATCATGCTGATCATTCACATTTACTACTGAAGAAGATCTATTGAAACACGTCAAGTCTACAAGTGGATTGTGTTGGACCTAAACAATTACTTGAACCTTACATTTTATTCCATGTTTTGGCTTTTTTTGAATGTTATTATAAAATGTATGGTTTTTATATACGCAGTTTTTTTTTTTTGTATCTATATGTTCCTCAAAAAGTCCTTGGCTACTACCATTGTTGTTTGTTAGTCCCCGTTCACACTGGGGCGACCTGTGAGGCGACCTGGTTGCCTCACAGGTCGCCGTAGGTCGCCTTCCAAAGGGAAGCTGCGGACCCGTTCTAATAGGAGCGACACCAGTCGCTCCGACTTAGAAGAAGGGTCCGGAGCTTCTTTGGGGTGACCCGGAGCGACTGTCATAGACTTCAATGTTATGAAGTCTGTGCTGGCCGCTCCGAGGTCGCGGCTCGCTGCTCGCACCGCGACCTCGGAGGTCGCCCCCCCAAGTCGGATCGCCCCTGTGTGAACGGGGCCTAAATGGTAAATTTTGGGACAATTATATATAGTACACAGTATACTGGATAATACACTTTGAGGCAGTAGAACAATGTAAACAAATCAAAATTATACTTCTTCTTTAAAAATTGTATTTATTTCAATGTAACATGTGTCTTCTCCTTTCCAGTGTGCCAAATAGCAAAATAAAATTGCATAAACATCAATAATATTATTACTTCTGAAATGATGCGTAAGTGTTTGTAGCTGTCTAGTATTACAATGAAATATACGTATTAATTATTTAGGATAAGCAACCCGGTGAGGGTGCAGAATTTTTTTAGACAGCTCAGATACCGGTCATACTCGAACTAATACAAATGCTAAACATGAGATTGGTATAGAAACTCTATTTTCTTTTTTGCTGATGACAGTGAAATTATTTATGTAGGCATTTGAAAAAAAAAAAAAATCATAGCAAGAAGCTTGTTGTCTTCAGGGAGGATTTGATGGATCAAGGTATAGATTAGTTAATGGCAAATGAAATTCAGATTGGATAATGTATTTTGGAAGAATAAATAAGGTTACCTCTTTGCCTAACTGAATTACATATGATGAATCATTGTAAAGTGCTTGCTGACAGTAGAATGAGCAGAAAAGTCAGTGTACAGACATGACATCAGAAGCATAGGGTGGCGTGTAAACAATAACTATTAATAAGTGTAGTGTAGTCTAGTTTGTACCCAGCTCCCTGCAGGGACTATTTATGGAAAGAAATAAAAAAAATATCAGTTGTAAGTGATAAGATATTGAATCATTGTAGCTTGTTGATGTGATACACTTTACTGATGTCAGATTAGGACAGAATGTGAATGGAATTAAAAAGCTTTAGTAATATTTCTTAATTTAATGGCAGTAGCATACAAAGAGCTGCCCATGCAGTTTTCACAATAATACATAGAAATAGTAGAAAAATACCAAGAGCAAGAGTCATGAAAATACCAGGCATATAACCTTATAGGGCAATGCTGAAATAGGGCTCTTCCATAGAATCAGTACATTGAGTAAACGTTGTCATCTTGGAACAGGAAGGTGTGTTGTTTTTTTGGGGGTTTAGATTACACTTTTATCTTGCAAAAAACCAAATCTGTCTCAGATGCCTAATCTGTAATAGATTTGGCTGTCAATGTGATGGCAATACATGACTGACCCTTTGCCAAAGCCTGGATTACATACATCTATATACATAGATGCGGTATTCCGTTGATAACGTAGGTAGCTGTCAGTTTTGAGAGTTCTATCATCAGGACAAGAGAACTTTGAAGCATTGGTAGAAGCTAGAAATAATAGTCCTCTATCTGCAAAAAAAAGATGCTTGACATAGGTGGATGTAGCATTTAAATGGCCCAGGACCTTTATGACTGCTCTTCTTTTGTGTTGGGCAGAGCTAATGGGATACCGACTTTTAGTATTATTATTATTTTTTTTTTTTACTGGCAATCATAAATACGCTGTTTTAAATTGAAATAAGTCTATGACGTTAGTTTTGGACCCCAAAACATTGTATCCTGTATGAATTTCCTCTGTTTTTAATTAATCTATTCTGCAATCCATCAAATGCTCCCTGAAGACAACCATATTACTTTGACTTTTGTACAATTGCTTACATAAATAATTTCACAGTCATCAGCAAAAAAACATTACAGCATTCTGATACCATTGCTCATTTTTTTTTCTTCTTTTTTTTAGTACGCTGCGCAATATCTGAGCTGTCTTGTGATTTTGCTCTTTCATCAGCTTGTTTATCCTAAAGCATTAATTAGCATAATATGTAATTTTGGATAACTAGCAGTATTTACATACTGTATATTGTTAGCGGTGATGTAAAGGAATCTAAACAAACCTGATTTTTGTATATTTTTGTAATGTAATATATATATCTATATATCTATCTATATATATATATATAATTAATAAATAGAGAGAGAAGAGAGATCTATATATGTATATATATTTTATATAGATGTATATATATAATCTATCATGTGTGTATATGCTATATATATATATATGAGATATATATATATATATGAGATATATATATATATATATATATATATATATGTATATATGTATGTATATATATATATATATATATATATATATATATATATATATATATATATATATATATATGTGTGTGTGTGTGTGTGTGTGTTTGCTTTTTTTTTTCGTTATTTTTAATACATTCTGTATATATTGTCTGTGCATTTTACACAGCAAAGTAGAGAGGGCTAATATATGTTGGTCTTGAAATCCACCGTATAAAATATATAGAGTGTTTAATTTGAAAACTCTTTTCTAGAAAATTAGACTCTTAACAGTTTCAATTTTATTCTGTTTAGCGCTGATGATTAAACAACCTGGAATGTCCCTTTTATAGTTACTGGAAACTAGTCTGCCTCTTTATCAGCTAAACCATTTAATAGGATTGCTCTACCACGAAAGTGTAATCATCAGCTGCTTTGAACAATCTGTGTTTGATTCATTGCTTTGGTGACTCACTGGCTTCAGGTTTTTAGTCCCTAAATACCCCCATATATTTTTCACATCTTTTTCAAGGACAGGGTAGCATAGCAACCAAGATGGAATAATGCAAAATAGACAACAATGTAATGTGCTAATAATGCTTAACCAACCTGTCTGCATAGTTACATGGGATGTGTGAGAGTATTGGCTGGGATGAGTTATCTAAGCTATAGATAAAATGGAATTCCTGTTTACTTAGACACACTGTATGTGGTGGGCGTTTTATGAGAAGCATATTGCAGTTGTAAATGTGGTTTAAAAAAAGTTTTGGAATGAAGAATTAAATTAAAGTTATCTTTAACTCTTGCAATTCCAAAATACTCCGCACTTAGAGGATCGAAAATGATTAACAACAATCAGCAATAGTCTGTCACTGTTTAGTAAATTGATAAAAAGAAACAAGTTCACTACCGTAGAAGTTTGTGGTAGTTAAAGTGTCCTTTATACACCAAAATGTGTGCCTATGGGTAGCAATCCCAGCATCCACTTCCCAATCTTCACTTCGGTGCAATTGGTGACCACCACCCACCACTCCGCACAAGGCGCTACACTCACCTGAACTAGTTGCCTCTCATTTTACTGATTGGGATTACTCGCATAATCTGCATAGCCTTTTCCTCTAGAGGTATCCTTCCAGCTCGGGATACTCAGTTTTGGTTGGGCAATTATGTTCCACTAATGTTCAAACAACATAATCCACATAGCATAATTCCATTCAGATACTTTTTTTTCAATTAACACTCTTGATTAAAAACACTCACAAAAGTAAAATTTTAAAAAGCTCATCAATCCCAATGCAATCATCAGTATCTCATTCAGATAGAATGGCTAGTGATCCCAGCATCTCACCACATCCACCTGCAGTGATTCTGACAGTCGGCATCCCTTCCAGCAGGCATACTGACACCGCTTCCTGTTTACCTATAGCCATGGCTGACGCGTTTCGTCATCATGACTTCCCCTGAGGGTGACAAATTTTATTTGTAAAATTTATATCGACATGGGGTTAATTTACTAAAACAAATAGAATTTGTACTTTGCAAGGGAAGAGTTTCCTGAATGTGGTAAAATTGTACTTTGCAAAGAACCCCCAATGGCATGCAAGGTAATTGGAAAAACAGCATTTTGGCTTGCACATGATTGGATGATGGCTTAACCTCTGGTGAAAAGTCAGTTGCAAAGTAAACAGTATATTTGTCTTTTAGTAAATCAACCCCATGAATACAATATAGCAGATTATGTTTGTTTTCTGCAAATGGAACTTAAATTGATAATTGATAGCCATGAGTACATTTTGTTTGTCAGTAAATTGCTTGTTTTGTTGTTGCTTGCATCTGCAAGTTGTCTGTGTGATGCAATAATGCTCATATAAGATTCATTAGGCTTACATGGACATGTTCCAGGACTAGTTTTCTTCTATGACACCAGTGCTATATGGAGAGTTGTTATTTAGTGACTGCATTTTTGAAATGTTGTAACCCCTTTATAGAAAATCTACATTTTTTTTATGAAGTCGTGCTTTAGATCTCCTTTCTCTTTGAGAGACAGCCACCTCCAAAATACTTACCTTTAGATCTTCTCCTGAGTTCTTTATTGAGTTACCCTGCCCCGCACAGCACACCCTTTGCAGAAGAAGAAGTCTCAGCCATACTGAGCTCCCCCTGTGCTTGTGCGCCACTGACTTTGTTCATTCTTATGACTTGTGCTGCACTCCTCTGGATTGCTGGGAAACCCCATTAGCATGCACCAGCCATAGGAGGGAATGGATTAGGCAGTGCACAGTAGATGGACACAGTGGGAACTTTTTCTTCAAAGGCTGTGTGGCACTAGGCATGCCAACACAGTAAGTAGAGTAGAGTAGAGGTTGTAAAGGCTATAGATTTTTTTATCTGTGCATGAAGGTAAAAATCTCCCCCAGCTCCCCCTAATACATACCTGAGCCCCATCTCGATCCGATGAGGTGCACGAGAGCAGCAGCTCTCCTAGGTCTCTTCCTCTTCACTGGCTGAGACAACAGCCCTTGGCTCCTGCTACTGTCAATCACAGCCAGTGAGACAATGGGGATAGGGCCGAGCCACGGTCCCTAAGTGAATGGATATACAGAGCAGCAGCTCGGGAGTGAGTCTGCTAGGGTGCTGGCAGGGAGGGGCCTGGAGCAATGGTGGGGGACCCAAGAAGAGGAAGATCAGGACTGCTCTGTTCAAAACTACCCCACACAAAGCAGGTAAGTATAACATGTTTGTTAAAAAAAAAAAAAACTGTCTTTAATATCACTATCAAGAGATGCTGACCCTCTAGAAATGTTATCTGTCTTGCTGATTACTACAGAATATCTTCTAAGTCTGCCGCTCTTAAATGGCATGCAAAAAGTAAAATCTGAATTTTTAATCTGCATCTTTAACCAGCAGTTTCAAAAGGAGAGGTCAGCTATGTCAGCCCATATAGTTCCTCCAGAGTATGTTTCCTTTAAGTAACATTCTGCTACTATGTACTGCTATGTATTACCACTTTCATCTCAACTGTAAAACACTTGCTAGCTGACTCTTTGTGGCATTGTCACATTCATTTTCTCATTAATACAGTGTATTTATACTGTTTCATGTTTGATCTTCGTTTCCTTCTGGATCACAGGTTTCCAAAGCACTCATACTTAAAGGATAAGTTCATGTTTGTTATGAAAATGGCCTGTGAAATGGAAATGATTTTGAATGCATCCATAAGTATAAAGCAGTACTTTAGATAATGCTGTGTCCCTGTCTATAACTGGCAGCCTGCATGCAGTCACTCTACGCATCTTATCCACGGTCCCTCCAAGTCTAGCCCCTTCTTAGGGACTGGAGGCAGACATGGTGACAACAGCAGTAATTGTGAATGGATACAGAAACAGAGCAGTCACACTAAGGTATTGACATATATATATATATATATATATATATATATATATATATATATATATATGTGTGTGTGTCTGTATATATATACAGTGGGTACGGAAAGTATTCAGACCCCCTTAAATTTTTCACTCTTTGTTATATTGCAGCCATTTGCTAAAATCATTTAAGTTCATTCTTCTTCCTCATGAATGTACACATAGCACCCCATACTGACAGAAAAACACAGAATTGTTGACATTGTTGCAGATTTATTAAAAAAGAAAAACTGAAATATCACATGGTCCTAAGTATTCAGACCCTTTGCTCAGTATTTAGTAGAAGCCCCCTTTTGATCTAATACAGCCAGGAGTCTTTTTGGGAACAAGTCTTTCACACCTGGATTTGGGGATCCTCTGCCATTCCTCCTTGCAGATCCTCTCCAGTTCTGTCAGGTTGGATGGTAAACGTTGGTGAACAGCCATTTTTAGGTCTCTCCAGAGATGCTCAATTGGGTTTAAGTCAGGGCTCTGGCTGGGCCATTCAAGAACAGTCACGGAGTTGTTGTGAAGCCACTCCTTCGTTATTTTAGCTGTGTGCTTAGGGTCATTGTCTTGTTGGAAGGTAAACCTTCGGCCCAGTCTGAGGTCCAGAGCACTCTGGAGAAGGTTTTTGTCCAGGATATCCCTGTACTTGGCCGCATTCATCTTTCCCTCGATTGCAACCAGTCGTCCTGTCCCTGCAGCTGAAAAACACCCCCACAGCATGATGCTGCCACCACCATGCTTCACTGTTGGGACTGTATTGGACAGGTGATGAGCAGTGCCTGGTTTTCTCCACACATACCGCTTAGAATTAAGGCCAAAAAGTTCTAATTTGGTCTCATCAGACCAGAGAATCTTATTTCTCACCATCTTGGAGTCCTTCAGGTGTTTTTTTAGCAAACTCCATGCTGGCTTTCATGTGTCTTACACTGAGGAGAGGCTTCCGTCGGGCCACTCTGCCATAAAGCCCAGACTGGTGGAGGGCTGCAGTGATGGTTGACTTTCTACAACTTTCTCCCATCTCCTGACTGCATCTCTGGAGCTCAGCCACAGTGATCTTTGGGTTCTTCTTTACCTCTCTCACCAAGGCTCTTCTCCCCCGATAGCTCAGTTTGGCCGGATGGCCAGCTCTAGGAAGGGTTCTGGTCGTCCCAAACGTCTTCCATTTGAGGATTATGGAGGCCACTGTGCTCTTAGGAACCTTAAGTGCAGCAGAAATCTTTTTGTAACCTTGGCCAGATCTGTGCCTTGCCACAATTCTGTCTCTGAGCTCTTCAGGCAGTTCCTTTGACCTCATGATTCTCATTTGCTCTGACATGCATTGTGATCTGGAAGGTCTTATATAGACAGGTGTGTGGCTTTCCTAATCAAGTCCATTCAGTATAATCAAACACAGCTGGGCTCAAATGAAGGTGTAGAACCATCTCAAGGATGATCAGAAGAAATGGAAAGCACCTGAGTTAAATATATGAGTGTCACAGCAAAGGGTCTGAATACTTAGGACCATGTGATATTTCAGTTTTTCTTTTTTAATAAATCTGCAACAATGTCAACAATTCTGTGTTTTTCTGTCAGTATGGGGTGCTATGTGTACATTCATGAGGAAGAAGAATGAACCTAAATGATTTTAGCAAATGGCTGCAATATAACAAAGAGTGAAAAATTTAAGGGGGTCTGAATACTTTCCGTACCCACTGTATATATATATATATATATATATATATATATATAGATTTACTTAAAGCATATCTATGGTCAAAATCGAAAATCAGATATTAATTTCCACGTTGTTTTTCAATTATGCCTAGACTATTCCTAATAATCTATATGATCTTGAATTTGGTAAAATTTATTTTGAGAAGATCCCCACATACTTCCCCCCACATACTTGCTTCCACATACATATTTCCTTAAATTCTGTGACATACACTATATTGTCAAAAGTATTGGGACACCTGCCTTTACACACACATGAACTTTAATGGCATCCCAGTCTTAGTCTGTAGTGTTCGATATTGAGTTGGCCCACCCTTTGCAGCTATAACAGCTTTAACTCTTCTGGAAAGGCTGTCCGCAAGGTTTAGGAGTGTGTCTGTTAGAATGTTTGATCATTCTTCCAACAGCAAATTTGTGAGGTCCAGTACTGATGTGGACAAGAAGGCCTGGCTCGCAGTCTCCGCTTCTAATTCATCCCAAAGGTGTTCTACTGGGTTGAGGTCAGGACTCCATGCCGGCCAGTCAAGTTCTGTCCCCCCAAACTCACTCATCCATGTCTTTATGGACCTTGCTTTGTGCATTGGTGCGCAGTCATGTTGGAGCAGGAAGAGGCCATTCCCAAACTGTTCCCACAAAGATGGGAGCATGAAAATGTTCAAAATGTCTTGGTATGCTGATGCCTTAAGAGTTCCCTTCACAGAAACTAAGGGGCCAAGCCCAACCCCTGAAAAATAACACCACACCATAATCCCCCTTCCACTAAATGATTTGGACCAGTGCACAAAGCAAGGTCCATAAAGACATGAATGAGTGAGTCTGAGGTGAAGGAACTTGACTAGCCTGCACAAGGTCTTGACCTCAATCTGCTGAAACACTTTTGGGATGAATTAGGGCGTAGACTGCAAGCCAAGGCTTCTTATCCAACATCAGCGCTGGACCTCACAAATGCGCTTCTGGAAGAATGGTCAAACATTCCCATAGACACAGGTAGGCAAACTTAACAACAACAACGACTGCCATTAAACGACTGCCATTAAACGACTGCCATTAAAGTTCATGTGCGTGTAAAGGCAGGCATCCCAATACTTTTAAAAATATAGTTTATAATCACTATACCCTGTGAGTAGGCACTGCTGTGTCACACATTTCACAGAGCCTGCCTTCTGATCTACAGAGGTGCTGAGAGGAGGAGTTTCAGGAAGTGAAGTCAGTACAGGAATCACTGCTTGTAGGCAGCAAGGTGCCATGGGCAATGTAGTCCTTAAAAAATTGGGTGTATGCTGCAATGATAGAACCCCTTTGAAATCTTTTTCAGTTTATTATAACAAGTTTTCATAATAAACATGCACTTATGCTTTAATTGTGTTATCTACTTTAAATATAAAATGTAGTGTTTTTTTTACATACAATGCAAAAACAGTATGATTTATGTGAGGCTGGATATCCAAGACAACGACCATAGCAAAATTCATTATATTGAGTAACAGTGTGGGAACCTGGGAACCACACAAATATACTGATATCAGATGCAATGTACAGTATATAAGGTTAACATCCTAGCAGTGTGTTAAAGAGGCAGCACATCAGGTCTGGTTCACACTAGTGTGACTTCTGAGTCGCTCAGAAGCTCATGACAAGGGAAATCTCTTTTTTGCTTTAATGGTGCTCAGTCTAATCAATGCGACTCAAAATGATGCAATTTTGAAAAAGGTTCCTGCATGACTTTGATGCAATAAGCAGTGTTACTTGGCCCCAGAGAATATGCAAAGTTGCATCAAAGTTATATCAAAGTCACACCACAAAATCACACTATAAATCACATTAAAGTTGCATAACAGTAGGGGGAACCGAGCCTCAGACACAGAGCAACAGAAGATACGTACATTAATTGAATAAGTTAAACATTTATTTTTGGTTAAATAAATTTTCTGATCCAACCAAGGACTCCCTGGACCCAGTTCTAGTGCTCAATGCTTGGCCATAACCCTAATTTTAGGCTGCAAGATATTTGTAGGCTTTTACTCTTACATACCTTCCAGATATCTTATGCCTTCAACCATTACAACTAATTATTTAGCTTTTAGCCTACAAGATAAATTTCGTAGTTAAAAAACAGCATAGGAAACAATGATTAATTGCCATATAGAAAGAAATAATGAATTATTGTATATGCCTGCTCAAAGCTAAATGCCATTATTTACTCTAATTGATAATATGTCATAACATGTTAACCTTGAAACTACCAAGAGGTTCTCTTGTGAAGCATGTGTATGTATAAATGTATGGAGATTCAACAGGAAATTAGAGGAAATCTCCTTTAGGCCTCTTTCACACGGGTGTTCCGTATGTCCGTATAACACCCCATGCATTTGCGGGTGATATACGGACATAATGCATGTCAACGGGATTGCGGATGTCAGCGGATGACCATCCGCTGACATACGATTTGCGTCCTTTCAGTTCTGTTCCATTTTTTGGAACAGAACCCTATTTTTCTCCCGTTTAAAAAAACGGAAAGGACGCAAAATCGGATGTCAGCGGTGTCATCCGCTGACATTCGCAATCCCATAGACATACATTATGTCCGTATATCATCCGCAAACGGATGGGATGATATGCGGACATACGGACCGGATTACAGTGTGTCATCCGTGTCCGTAAAAAAAAATTAAAAAGTGCCGGAGCGGATCGTAATACGGTCCCCTCCGTGTGAAAGTGAAGGAAGTTCTCACCTGATACAACTGTCATCAGAACATTTCCTCCCCATTAGAAGACTTCCCCTCATCTCTTGCTCTAAAATGTAAGATTTCCCTTTCCCTTCTGTCTCAGGGACAATGGCTTCCAGGAGAAATAGAGAGGTTTAAATCATAGACATCCGTTAAAATAGAAATTAAGGCAAAACTTGTCCTTTTGCATAGAATAGGGTTATAACAATTGGTAGTTTTTTTTTTGTCCTCTTTGTCCCTCTGTGGAAGTTGTCTCTTCCCTTCATGCCCCATGGGAATGATTTACTAAAACTGTAGAATGCAAAATTTGGTGCAGCTCTGCATAGAAATGAGTCAGCTTCCGGGTTTATTTTGTTAACCTCCCTGGCGGTATGATTATGTCAGGAATTACATACCAAAAGCGGTACAATTGTTTTCATGGAAATTTGGCGTTATGTATTATAGGCCTACAATTCTTAGTAATTACTGACTTAAACCTGACCAAAACAAGAGTCTAGTAGACATCCCAGATGTGATAAATTTGAAACACAAACGCATGAATTATAATCGAATCAATATATATATATATATAATATATAATATATAACGCATTAATTATAATTGAATCAATAATATAATTTTTTATATATATTTATATATATATATATATATATATATATATATATATATATATATATATGTGTGTGTGTGCATATATATATATATATATATATATATATATATATATATATATATATATACACATATATACATATACATATATATATATATATAATATAAAATGTGTTATGTGTTTTGTGCAACGTTTTTTTTTTTTTTGAATTTCCCTCCCTAGTTCCGCTCCCATGCAGCATTGCTGCTGCAGGGAACGGAACTAGGAAGTCATCACACCGACGGAGGACGGAGGAGCGGCGGGACTCATGGCTGGCGGTCACAGCAATGAGAGATCATTGCTGGATCGCCAGGAGAAGGTAAGAGACACCGCTGCGCTCTCTGCACATCCTCCCCGAGCGTGACTCGGGGTTACCTATCCTAACCTAAAAAATCCACCCCGAGTCACGCTCGGGATTACCGCCAGGGGGGTTAAAGCTTAATTGAACAATCCAAAGTTAGAAGCTGATTGGCTACCATGCACAGCTGCACCCAATTTAGTAACAATAGGAAATAAGATAACATTCCTGCAAAATGAGCACTAGTGTCCCTATTGGAAGATTTTTTCTCTATTCCTGTTCTGATGACTAGGGATGATCGAACGGTTCGGGTCCACCATCGGTTCGGCCCGAACATTGGGTGTTCGAGGTTCGGCCGAATTTAGAACTTTTTGCCCAAAAAGTTCGGAATTCGGCAACCAGAACCGACCAAAATGCAATGCTTCAGGAAATGGGCTTTAAAAGCCAGTGATTGGACCAGAACCATTAGCAAAATCCAATTGAGGGGGCAGGAGAATGCTAGGAATGTGATTGGAGTGACTAGGGGGTCCCTAGACCAATCATTAGTGAATATGCCCCCCAGTATATAAGATCGCCCCGCCAAATTCCTAGCATTCTTGTACGGGACATGGAAGAGAGTGGAATGCTGTTCTGTTCTAATGTGTTACAAAGTGTCATTTAGCTATTTTTAGTGTGAGGAAAGGGATATCTAGTGTAGTTAGAGTGCTCCTTTACACTTAAGTTAGCTTCAAAAATTTAGTTTCTGTAGGGAAAGTGTTAAGTGTAAGGGGACCGTAGTGTAGTGTAGGGTTAACTGACAGTGACTGCTATGGAAAGGTGACAAAACCCTTCCATAGCAGGGTGACCGCTATAGAGAAATGATCATTTCTCTGAGTTGCTTCGGGACAGGAATATGGCTTCTCACCAGCAAGCATTTTTCATGCTGCAGGGGTTGCCACTGCCAGTGCTTTTTTGAGGACATGTTTGATGTCAGACATGACATCTGAACATGTGTATAGGGGGTATATATACATATGTGTTTTTGCTGGCATTTTTTGGGGGGTTTTGGAGGCAGGCAAAACATCTGAACTTGTGTATAGTGGTGTATATACACACATACATATATTTATATACACACCTAGACATATATAGGTGTGATAGTAGCAGAAATATATGCTTGCGCTAATGAAATCTAATATATTTCTGCTACTATCACACCTATATATGGCTAGGTGTCTATATACATATAATTATGTGTGTATATATACCACTATACACAAGTTCAGATGTTTTGCCTGCCTCAAAAGAACCCCAAAAAATGGCAAAAAAAAACCGCTAGCGTCAAAAAAAAAAATGCCCAGGTGTGTTTTTGCTGGCATTTTTTGGGGGTTTTTGGAGGCAGGCAAAACATCTGAACTTGTGCACAGTACCACTATACACAAGTTCAGATGTTTCCGGGCCGAACTTTCGGGAAGTTCGGATGTTCTGGCCGAACCGAACTTTTCAAAAGTTCGATCATCCCTACTGATGACCACTCAAAATTTGGGATTTTTCATTCTTCACTTTTAGCTACCAGGACACATAGAGACAGAGAATCTCCATGATGGGCACAAAGAGCAATACAAACTGACAGATGTTCTAATCCCTCTACCCTCTATCCAAAGCTAAAGTAAAGTTTCATCTTTGGTTATACCTGACAGAGGGTGTAACCTTTCCCCACTCTAAAACTCGTCTTAAGGTTTGGAATACAAGTTTCTTTTTCTTATTAATATTTTCTTGTTTGTCTCTGAGAAAAGGTAGTGCTATATATAATCTTGCAGCAAACAGCAGAATAATGTGCAATTACAGAAGACAATTAAAAGTTTCATTAAATGAATATAGACAAATGTTTATTTTTTTCTAAATGTAATGATTTGGATATTTACTAAAAAGTTATTTTTTATACCTGCTATCAATTTCTTCCTCGTTCAGTGTAATAAAGCCAAACTCCCAGAAAAAAATAGTACATTGCACTTTAACTAACTTACTCTCCAGTCCTTATTCCTAAAGTTGTACATGGATCAAATGTAGATCTTTCAAATCTATTGATCAACTTTTTTTTTATTTCAATCATTTTTTTATTTTATTTTAAAAAATAAATAGAAGGGCTAACATTAGGTGGCAAACATAAAACACAAAAACAGACTATAAAGTACAAAGAACAAAAAAGTTCCACTACAACTTATAAACATAAGAGATCATCATGTTCATCAAGTTAAACAAGTACTTTATGTAACCAAGTGGGAAGATTTCACAGTATTCCTTTTCCATGTACTCCATGACTTGGCAAAGGTGGCATATTATAGAGCGTTAATTTCCAGGAGGCGTTCACCATCCACCACGTCAGAGAGGTTGGGAGTTAGATTCGATTTCCAATTTCGTACCATCAGGGTATGGGCTGCGAGCAAAATATGGGTAACCACGGATTGAAATTCTGTTGGATATAGCTCTATTCCATTATTGGGTATGGCTAAGGCAGGGTCAGGTTTTGCCTATAGTTCTACTTTAACCACTTGCCGACCGCTCACATTGAGCGTACTGCGGCAAAGTGGTTCGTTATCGTCCAGCGACGTAGTACTACGTCGCTGGACTCCTCCCCCTGTAGGCGGCGCTCGCGCGCCACCGGAGGCACGCTCCTGCTGTTTTCATTCACAGCGGGAGTCGGGCCAGGGGAGGAGCGGCGGAGATCGCTGCTGCTCTTCCCCGATCGTCGGGGAATCTAGTTTGGAGATCCGCCCGCCTGTGTAAACAGATCGGGCGGATCTCCTAAGTGACAGGGAGTGACAGATCGCAGTGTTCAGCATAGCATCCCGGCCAGTGTCATTTTTACAGTAACAGTGCATATATATAGCACTGATTACTGCAGTAATGTCACTTGTACCCCCAAAAGTGTCAAAAATGGCATTCAAGGGTCCGATCTGTTTGCCGCAATGTCGCAGTCCCGCAAAAAAATCGCAGATCACCGCCATTACTCGTTAAAAAAAAAACACCAAAAATGACAAAAATCTTACCCTTAGTTAGTAAACGCAATAACTTTTGCGCAAACCAATCAAAATACGCATATTGTGATTTTTTTTACCAAACATAGGTAGCAGAAAACAAATTGGCCAAAAATTTAAAAAAAATTTGATTTTTACATTTTTTGGGGGGGTAATTTCATATAAAAAAATTTTAAAAATATTGTTATTTTTTCAAAATAAACGCTCTTTTTTTTGTTTATAGCGCAAAAAGTAAAAATCGCACAGGTGATCAAATACCACCAAAAGAAAGCTCTGTTTGTGGGAAAAAAAGGACGTAAATTTTGTTTGGGTACGGCGTCGCAATTGTCAGTTAAAGTTGCACAGTGCCGAATCGCAAAAAGTGGCCTGGACGTAAGACAGCAAAATCCTCCGGTGGTAAAGTGGTTAAGCCACTCTGCCATGTAATAGATCAAAATCACAGTTCCCTCTGTAAGAGAAGCGTTTTTTCCCCATACCAGCAGTTAGAGTCAGGTTGTGGTTTGTTAATATCCCAGAGTCGAGCTTTAATTAGAGTAAAGTAATCTTTTTAGGGCTTCCACACCTAGGGAAAGTAGCAAAACACTGAATTGCTTCCATTTGTAAACCATCTGCGTGACTATGTATTGGAGGCCACAACAACTATTCTGTTCCTTCAAAATCTTAAATCTGTTTGGACGAAGTTCAGTCATGCAAAGTGTACTTATTTATATTCTGATAGTAAACACATTTTGTCAGCAATCTTCACTCCTATTACTCTGCTCTGCTTTGCTGAGTTTTCTTCTGAACGCTATTTCAGGTCAATGACTAGGTGTAACCATGTACAATTAGGTTTGGAAAGATCCTGTAATAATACTCTAAGCTTGGCATTTCTCTACAAGACATATTATATTGTTATCTAATAGAAATTGCAACCTCTGTATACTATTCTGCTTAGTAATTCAGTTGCATAGCATTGGAAATGAAAGTGCCAATGATTCAACCGAAATGAAATCCCATATATATTACTAATGTGTCAGCAACATTAAGTAGGAACGTGTCCTTCTAGAGGTAAAGGAGGCTGAATGATGTAGGAAAATATTTTTTTCAAGGAAAGGAGGATGCTATTAGTAGGCTGTTTAAATGCTGATCACATCACGCCATTCAATGGGGCTGGGAACATACAGTGCTATACCTGAACTAAGCAACAAGGTAAAAATAATCTGTCACTTGGTAAAAACTGCAAGCATGATGTATCACTGTTTTTAAAATAAGTGATATAGCTTTAGTATAGTGTAATACTTGCTATGGGGATAGATAGATAGATAGATAGATAGATAGATAGATAGATAGATAGATAGATAGATAGATAGATAGATAGATAGATAGATAGATAGATAGATAGATAGATAGATAGATAGATAGATAGATAGATAGATAGATAGATAGATAGATAGATAGATAGATAGATAGATAGATAGATAGAGAAAAAAGGTTTGTTGGGCGCTTCCGTGGAATACAGCAGGCTTTAGGTGAGACACTGCACTTCGGCAGCACTGGAGAGGAGAAGCTGCTCTGAAAGTGATAAAGATAAAAAGACAAGGCGCCTCTAAGTGCAGTAGGCTCTGAGTATTTATTAGGTTAAAGTATAAAAGCCCTCACATTTGGTAAATATGACATGGGCATAGCAAAGATCTGTCTGGAGTCTTCCTATCCGCTGTGCTGAGTGGTTGCAATGGGGACATCCGGTGATCCGCTTCCTGTAGATGCGTCCTTTCGTCTGTGTCTCAGCCTGGTCGGCATGAGATTTCCTGAAGGCAATGAACTATCTTATCTAACTTCCACAGTACAGAACATGTTTAAAGAGGGGAAAGCAAAAATAAAATATTAAAGCTGGTAGGAAAAAGAGGACAACGTGTTTCAAGAGAAATGTTTAAGGTTGTATGTCTTATTTCAAGGTTCCCATTTTAGTCTGAATGTTTTAATTCTGCCATTACGGGTGGAATGAAAAGGTTCATGTGAGCATTGTAGGTGTACACAGTGTACAGGTTGGGTGCATTATCAGTTCTCCATTTGCATAGTAATGTTAGTCGGGCTGCGATTAAAATGTGTACTACCACAGCGCATAGCTTGGTGGGGAATATTTCTATTTCCACGCCTAATGGAGCCTATTGAGGTTAAGGTAAGGTAAGAACACCCGTGATGGTAGAGATTAGAACAAGTACAGTTTTCCAGAAGCTAAGAACTGATTTGCAATGCCATAGAATACGAAAAATAGTTCCTTTCTGACCACAGTGACGCCAACAATCAGCGGATGAAGAAGAATACATATGCGCTAATCTATTTGGAGTTAGGTACCAACTACTTGCTATTTTTATTGCAAATTCACAATGTGAGCTACAGTGTGAGGCCATATAAAGAGATTTAACCACTTGCCGACTGCCTAACGTCGATTTACGTCGGCAGTCAGCCCCTCACAGGCAAAGCGACGTAGGTCTACGTCGCTAGCCTGTGAGGCTCTAGGGAGCGAGCACGTGCCGCCGGAGGCGCGCTCCCGCTCGCTCACGGACCCCCCCACGCGTGTGCCCGGCAGACCTGATGTCCGCCAGGCACTCGCGATTGTCCGTTAGAGCAGGAGAAAGGCAGGCGGCTAATGTAAACACAGCCGCCTGTCATTCTTCCCTGTGTAAGAATGGAGATCACACGGTTCTACTATGTAGGACCATTGATCTCTGTTCTTACACCAGTAGCCACATCCAATCACAGTTAGAAGCATGCCCCTAGGGACACACTTAACCCCTCCCTCTCAAATAAAGTTAACCCCTTCCCTGCCAGTGTCATTTTTACAGTAACAATGCATATGTATAGCACTGATTACTGTAGTAATGTCACTGGTAACCCCAAAGGTGTCAAAAATGTCAGTCAAGGGTCCAATCAATGTCGCAGTCCCGCAAAAAAAATCGCAGATCGCCGCCATTACTCGTTAAAAAAAAAAAACAACAACAATGACAAAAATCTTTCCCTTAGTTAGTAAACGCAATAACTTTTGCGCAAACCAATCAAAATACGCTTTTTGCGATTTTTTTTTACCAAACATATGTAGCATAAAACAAATTGGCCTAAAATGTTAAAAAATTTTGATTTTTACATTTTTTGGGGGGGAATTTCATATAAAAAAATTTGAAAAATATTGTTATTTTTGCAAAATTGACACTCTTTTTTTGTTTATAGCGCATGATCAAAAAATCGCACAGGTGATCAAATACCACCAAAAAAGGACGTCAAATTTGTTTAGGTACAGCATCGCATGACCACACAATTGTCCGCAAATTTGAATCGCAAAATAGGCCCTGGTCAGGAAGGGGGTACAATCTTCCGGGGCTTAAGTGGTTAAACGCAGCACACCAATTTTTGTCAGTAAAGGTTAGCCTCAGGTCCATCTCCCATTTGGTCTGGTAAGAGGGTTTGTTCATTTGTGAGCCTGTAAGTAGGTTGGAAATAAAACCATAAAATCTCTCCCTTAAGAGGTAGGGGTTATGATAATAATCCCATATTTTATGGTCTAAGGCAACCAATTTATATTTTTTTGTAAGAGATGTTTAATTTGTATCCATTTAAAAGCATCCTTATTTTTGATTGTCTCAGGTACTTCTTTTAGTGTTTCGAAACCTAAGGATCTCCAGGAAATAAGGGAGAAGGCAGGTATTAGGAATTTGTAAGTCCATAAGGGGCATTTTGGACAATTTCATGCTCACAACTTTGTGGGAGCAGTTTGGGGTTGGCCCTTCCTGTTCCAGCATGACTGCACACCAGTGCACAAAGCAAGGTCCATAAAGCCATGGATGAGCAAGTTTGGGGTTGAGGAACTTGACTGGCATGCACTGGGATGCCATTAAAGTTCATGTGCGTGTAAAGGCAAGTGTCCCAATACTTTCAAAAAATGAAGGGAATAGGGGGAAGGGGGTGGGGAAGGACCAAAAAAATTCCCTGTAATTCCTCAATATATCGAGGGTATGGTGGGATGTGACATCAATTTCAAACAATACCAAGATTACCAAACGGCGTGTAGCCGGTGAGCCAAGCAACTATGTAGCATAGAGGAAAAAATGGAAAGAAAGGAGTTGCATATATGGCTCAAACGCTGGTAATTGGTTAAAAGAAATGTACTTTATTGAAGAGGATCAAGATAAAATTACACACAATACAAAATAACTCTCAAAAAAGGAAAAGTGACATGAATTAAAACACATACATGTATGTAAGAGGTCCGCCTTGATAGCAACAAGGTACCTCACTCAAACTCCACCCACCTACCGGAATTCCCTAAGTATTATTGAATGTAGATGGTACCCATCTTAACACTTAATGGCCGCCTTGTGCTTGGTACAGTTCATAAGTTAATTCACATATGATCAGCCTTGAATCTCAGTATATAATGATATTATGATATTATTGAGAACATTAATTGGCACAAGACAGGATGGAAAGGGGGGATCAAAAGAAGACAATGGGAGAATAATTGAATAATTCCTCCTAATGAACTGTCCTCATATAGTTTGAAAGAACACCGAGTCCACTGTCAAAGTGCATATACAATATGAGAATTATATGCTACTACAAACATGCTATGAATCAGCTTACTACATGAAAAAAATTTCCTGATATAATCTGCTGTAATATTCTCCACACTCTTCTTTGATCTTTTTAATCTGGAATATCATGATATTTGCTATAGCCAGCTGGTGATACGGTTGAGGAACACAGCCAATTATATCAACCTCATGGATGGAAGAAATTTCTTCTGAATAATATTATTCATCTCCCATTGTCTTCTTTTGATCCCCCCTTTCCATCCTGTCTTGTGCCAATTAATGTTCTCAATAATATCATAATATCATTATATACTGAGATTCAAGGCTGATCATATGTGAATTAACTTATGAACTGTACCAAGCACAAGGCGGCCATTAAGTGTTAAGATGGGTACCATCTACATTCAATAATACTTAGGGAATTCCGGTAGGTGGGTGGAGTTTGAGTGAGGTACCTTGTTGCTATCAAGGCGGACCTCTTACATACATGTATGTGTTTTAATTCATGTCACTTTTCCTTTTTTGAAAGTTATTTTGTATTGTGTATAATTTTATCTTGATCCTCTTCAATAAAGTAAATTTCTTTTAACCAATTACCAGCGTTTGAGCCATATATGCAACTCCTTTCTTTCCATTTTTTCCTTCCCAATACTTTACTTTTGGTAATATAGTGTGTGTGTGTGTGTATATATATATATATATATATATATATATATAGTGTATGTTCTTTATCCAAATGTAATCATTCAGTTATTAGATGCCCTCATTTATCCTTTCATCCTCTTCAGTACCTTGTTAACTTATCCATCCTCTTTTTGAGTTATGCAGTAAAACCTATTTCATCATTTTCGAGAGCTCTCTAAACAACAGTGGCTTCTCAGGAGTATTCCATAGATGTCCATTATATCTCAAATCAAGCTTTTGAGGGGGTGGAGGAAGGTGCTAAACAAGATAGATAGATAGTGGATGATAGATGCTTTGGTTCGTAGGCTCTCCTATTTATACTTTCTTTTACACAAATCCTGTTTCAAAAGTAGCTGTCCAGCAGCTGAAAGTTGAATTTGCAGACTACTGCAGATAACCAGTTAAATCCAGTACATCATTTTTGGGAGCCCTCCAAACCACTTTCGATAGATAGATAGATAGATAGATAGATAGATAGATAGATAGATAGATAGATAGATAGATAGATAGATAGATAGATAGATAGATAGATAGATAGATAGATAGATAGATAGATAGATAGATAGATAGATAGATAGATAGATAGAGTAGATCTCCTATTTATATTTTGCCAATACCCTATTAAAAAAGTAGCTGTCCAGCAGCTGAAAGTTGATTTAAAGTAAAACTAAAGGCAAAACTTTTTTTTTTAAATTTAGATCAGAGAGGGATTAGAACACTCAAAAAAAACTCAGTTTTTTTTTTTTTTTGCTGCCTGTGCTAACTTTAAGGAGATTCATCCTCGCTATTTGACCTTTTTACCATTATCATCAAAAGAAAAAAGAAAAGAAAATATCACATTTCTGGGTCGTCCCCAGAAAAGTAGCAGGGAAATATTCTAAAAGGAACAGCAGTTCTGGTGACCCTGGGGAACCCCAAGGAATTCCCTTAATTTGCAGGGATTTCCTCTCACTTCCTGTTTTGGCTAAGGGACAGGAAGTGAAGGGAAATATCCACAATGGGAGAAAAAAAAATCTGATATGAGTTATAACCATCCCTTACTCTATCCACAATGAAAAGAGAAGTTTTGCCTATATTTCTACTTTAACTATGTGTATGTTTCATGTGTTAAAAATGAAGTTAATTTAAAATATAATTAAGTGATTTAAACAGATGAGGACATACTAGTATTTTGTTATACATTATAATAAATAGCCAAGCAAGCATATCATCAAACGTGTTTGTTAAGTCAGCACACCCACGTTGCCAAAATGAAGGAGAGGAGGTAGAAGTGAAATATGGCTATGATAGAAAGAGAGAGTAGAGGGAAGACACTCTGCAGGACAGTGTTGAGAGCGACCAGTAAAGAATGCATTAATTCAAGTGGGGAGGGGCCTTTTCGCAGTGTTAACCAGTTCTCGCCAGCACTATGCATATATGCTGCCACTGGGCAGGTGGGCTTTTAAGACAAGTGGCCGCATATATGCATCCATGGGGAATGGTTTTCTGTGCTGAGAGCGGGCTCACTATGTGCTCCCAGCATAATAACTAAAATGTCACGGGAAGCTCGTGATGCATATTTGCGATTTTGAGCTTCTGATCATGTGACCACTGTGACAATCAATCGCATCGGTCACATGAAAATTTGAAGTGTGTCTATGAGGGTATAGAGAGTAAGTATGAAATACAAAATGGTACCGACGTCCCTATACTATGATAAATATTGACATTGCTCTGGTTATCCAGAGCAGCCACCGTAGTAGCAAGAGCAAGAGAGGGCTTGAGAATAAAGGTGGGACTTTAAAGGTACCGAATAATAATCAGTGCTCGTCAAGAAAATATAAAATCAATACATTTTATTAAATATAGATATAAAACCAACAAGAAAAGAAAAAACATACAGATGTACTAATTGAAGATGTTTATAAATGTATATAGACCATGAACATATTATGTCACAGGTAACTCTAAATGACTTGGCCGGATGGTACACCGGCTATTATCCACAAAACAGCGCCCAACATGTTTCGCCGTCGCTTCCTCAGGGGCGTATAGCTGCAGCAGACATGGTCATAGAGGTACTACATTAACCACTTAAGCCCCGGAAGATTTTACCCCCTTCCTGACCAGGGGGTATTTTGCGATTCAGCACTGCTTGACTTTAACAGACAATTGCGCGGTCGTGCGATGCTGTACCTAAACAAATTTGACGTCCTTTTTTTCCCAAAAACAGAGCTTTCTTTTGGTGGTATTTGATCACCTGTGCGATTTTTTGATCATGCGCTATAAACAAAAAAAAAAAAACGTCAATTTTGCAAAAATAACAATATTTTTCACATTTTTTTCAATGAAATTCCCCCCCCCCCAAAAAAAAATGTAAAAATCTAAATTTTTTAACATTTTCGGCCAATTTGTTTTATGCTACATATGTTTGGTAAAAAAAAATCGCAAAAAGCGTATTTGGATTGGTTTGCGCAAAAGTTATCGCGTTTACTAACAAAGGGAAAGATTTTTGTCATTTTTGTTGTTGTTTTTTAACGCGTAATGGCGGCGATCTGTGATTTTTTTGCGGTACTGAGACATTGCGGCGAACAGATCGGACCCTTTACTGACATTTTTGACACTTTTGGGGTTACCAGTGACATTTCTACAGTAATCAGTGCTATACATATGCACTGTTACTGTAAAATTACACTGGCAGTGAAGGGGTTAACTTTATTTGAGAGGGAGGGGCTGTGTGTGTCCCTAGGGGCGTGATTCTAACTGTGATTGGCTGTGGCTTGAGCTGTAGGAACAATGATCAACAGTCCTACATAGTAGAACCGTATGATCTTTGTTTCTACACAGGGGAGAATGACAGGCGGCTTGTTTACACTAGCCGCCTGACTTTCTCCCTCTGCAGCGACGATCGCAGAGTGACCGGCGGACATCGGGTCCGCCGGTCACACGCGCGGGGGGTCCGTGACTGCGCGGGAGCGCGCCTCCGGCGGCGCGCGCTCGCTCCCCAGAGTCTCACAGGCTAGTGACGTATATATACGTCACTTTGCCTGTGAGGGGCTGACCGCCGCAGTATATGTACTTGCGGCTGTCGGCAAGTGGTTAAGAGGTACTACATTCATTGGTCACATGATTGAAATGCCCACCACTGAGTCTCAGCATTTAGATTCTCTTAAATAGCCTGGGGTGGTGATGGCAAGGTATTAAGACCTATTTAGTTTGAATTACTTAGGTAGGGATTTTGTATATCAGTTTATAATCACTACAGGAATATACCTTCCAGCTTTCTGAGAATAGAAAGAGGGATACTTCATAGGAAAAAAGTATGAAGGACAATGATACGTCCCATCCCTCTAAATGCATGGACCATGAAGAATAAATACACAAAATAGGTTTTGTTGAATGTGAATAGACAGGTCAAAGAATCTCATAATAATCACTAGACGGAAGGAAACTGTACTTTAAGAGGCAAT